>NC_083714.1:57877451-58177451 GCF_033118175.1 Dama dama
ATAGTAATTTTCAGGAAGCAGACATCAAAAGAGAGACCTTGCAGAGATCAACATAATCAAGGTGAGGGGGTCAGGCCACTGTATCCTCCCCAAATTGATCCTGTGAGTAGTCTCTCACAACATGCTGCCTGCAGGGAGGCAGTTCCCTTCAGTGGAGGGCAATTCTGGAGACTTTTGCTCTCAGTCCTCATCCACCAATACCGGTGGCCCTGGGCAAATGAGTGGGCTAGTCACAAAGAGGAGATCTGGGTGGTACCATGGCATCCACTATAATCCACCCCTTCCAGCACTGACATACACTCCCTTCATCTGGAGAGTTCACCTCGTCTGAAGACACTTCTTTGAAGATTCTGCTTGGTCTCCTCTCCTGAAGAAGCTCAGAGGGAAAGACTGAACAAACACTGGGCCCTCACAGTTGCAGCAGCAGCTGCACCACAACTGATGGTCACTCTCTCTTGCCCGAGATCCGTTCTAAATCCCCTGTTCTCTCAGCCAGGACTTCAGCCATTTCCAGTGGCTTCCCTAGTGAGGTAATACAGACTTTGTCCCTCAGGGTTCTGAAGCTCTGGGCCCGACGCCCTTCTCAGACCCTTGCTCTTGGACTTGTCAATTCACCACTGAAATGGGGCAGGAACCCAAGACACATCACCCGGCTGTTAGAGATGTTTCCTCGCTGTTCCTCCTGTGCCAAGGTAGCCCGCACACTCCTTAGGATCAAGGTCATCTCTGCCTGCCAGGATGGGGACAGTTCTCTGTGTGTGCTGGTCCCCTAGCAGGAGGAGCCCAAAGTGCCCAGGTTGGAACCATGGCTCATAGGTCAGTAGGACTGCTATCGTGTCTCCTGGGGGAAACTTCTTGCTTTGGGAATAGCCTGTCGTGTGTCACCACCATCAATAGGGCTTAACCAGTAGCCACATGAGGCTGGGAATTGTGAACTCAAATGTGCTTAGTGTGTCCCAGGGCCTGGCCTTCTACCTTAACGTAATGTGAAGTCAAAGGTAAATAGCTAGATGTGGCTAATGTGGACAGTCCTGCTGTGCAAGTATAGAACCTACTCTTGGGAGACCGGAAGTACAAGTTCCCTGTGGGTCAGTGGGGGTGATGGTAGGTAGGGTCATGGATCAGTGGGAGTGGTGATCAATGGGGTCCCTCTACCCCCTAGTTCAAGGACCATGTATCTTAGTTCGTGGGGGAACTAAAGATGACAGATATGGAGCGTGTCTGGTCCCTGGAGGGTGACACCCCAGTACCACTGGCTCTCATATCCCAGTGTGTATATCATGTGTGCTTTGTAGAGGTCATCCCACTGCTCCAGAAAACCAGAAGCTTCTGGAAGGTGTGGGCTGAGATAGCGACTTTGGATCTCATGGCCACTTGCCCTCTAAGCCTCTGGTTATTAGAGGGCCTCTTGGTCCTGGATGGTTTTGTGAAATATTCTGTGTCACTCAGTCCTGCATTCTGTGAACCCTCAAATAGTGGCATCAGACAAGGTGCTGCAAGCAGGAAAGTGAAACCCACATCTAGAATGTCTACCTATCTGTTTCAGCAAAGATAGACCTCTCCTCCTTCAAGAATGGAAGTGTGATATTCTGATCAACTCACCAATAGGAGCTCAATGGTGTTCTTGAGGAACAGTATGACACTGAAGATTCAGTAGTAGTCTGTGATGAAAATAATATAATTTTATATATAAAAATATATAGATAATTTAATATGTATAGAATTATATATTTATATACATACACACACACACACAGATATATATATATATAGTATGGAAAGACAACCACATCAGGATGGGTAAGCTGGGCAGACTCATGATATAATCAAGAGCTGTACCCTGGGTGGGCAATGCACAAACGGTAGGATAATCACCACTGCAGATGTTCTTCCCAGGAAGTGAGGGGTCTGAGCCCCACACTGGGCACCTAGCCTGTAGGTCATGCACTGGGACAACATGCCCACAAAACATTTGGCTTTGAAGGGAAGTGGGGCTTACTCTTAGGAGAGCCAGACTGTTTTAGCAGCTAGAGACTCCCCTTCAAGTACATACAGAAAATCTCACCCCCTCCAAGATTCTGTGTGGATGCAATAATTTGAAAGACCCTGCATGAGACCCACCTGTTCATCTCAGAGAGCTCCTGGAAAGGCAGTACATAAATGGAGCTCACCCTGGAGCAGAGCTACTGGTGACAGCCACTTGAGGGTGCTCATTCTACCAAAGGACATGGGTGCTGGCAAGTGCCAGTTTGAAATCCTCCCTCTCACTTATTAGCAAGACGTCTCACCTCCACCAGGCAGCTTGTTGGCATTAGTACTGGGAAGACTCAGACCAGATAGGTGAGCATGGCCACAGCCCCACCCACCAGCAGGCCATTTGCATTAGGACCCTCAGAGTCCCCCACTTATGCAGGACCCGGCCCTGACACCAGGGTGCCCAGGATGGTGCTCCACCCACCAGTGTGCCTGCACAAGCCCGGGGACCCTCAGCTCTGCAGCCAGAGATCCAAGTCCTGCCCCATCCACCAGTGGGCTGACACCAACTTCAGCAAACCCAAGGCTGGCAGTCAGAAACACTGGGACCAGCTCTGCTTACCAGATGACTGGCATCCACTCCAGGAACACATGCTCTGTAGCCAGTGTCGCCAGGATTGGGCTGCACCCAACAGTGAGAAGGAAGCAGCCCCAGGTCCACTGTAGCCCTACAGCCTGCCATGGCAGGTCCTCGCCCACCCACTAGCAGGCCACCAGCAGACCTGTAACCCCATAGGAGCTGGATTTCCAGACAAGAAGTAGGAGTCTTGATTCAGGACACCCTGGACTCTGAAACCAGCTGTGTCAGGAGTGAGCCCCACACAGCAGCAGGCTAGCACTAGATCTGAGAACTCTTGGCTGTGTAACCATCCACCCCAGAACACTGCCCCACCCACCAGTGGGCCGGGACTAGACCTGGGACCACCCAGGTCTCAGCAGCCAGACACCTCCTGACCCAACCACACCCACCGGTGATCATCAGCCTCTGCACAAGGCAAGGCCTGGCAACCAAGCTGACCAGGGGTCAGACATGCCTACCAGGCTGCCCACACCAGTCAGCCTGCCTCAAGAGAAGGGACCACGCAGTTTCCACAGTGGCAACACTAGAGCATATATCTCTGGTGACAAGAGAGCAGGGGACTGCTGGGATACATAGGTTGTCTCCTTCCAAAGACCACTACTCCAAGATCAAGAAATAAAACCAATCTGCCAAAGATATAGAAATAAAAATAGCTAATTAGGAAACATGAGGGGACAGAAGAATATGTTCCTATTGAATGAATGAGATAAAACCCCAGGAGAAAAACTAAGTGAATGGAGAAAACAAATTACCAAATAAAGAGTTCAAGGTAATGACCACAAAGATGCTGAAAGAATTTGAGAGAAAAATAGATGTACATAGTGAGAAGTTACATAGTGAAAGCAGGGAAAACCACCAGACCATTCAGGTATGACCTAAACCAAATCCCTTACGATTGTACAGTGGAAGTGACAAATAGATCCAAGGGATTAGATCTGACAGACAAAGTGCCTGAAGAACTGTGGATGGAGATTTGTGACATTGCAAAGGAGGCAGTGATCAAGACCATCCCCAAGAAAAAGAAACGCAAAAAGACCAAATGGTTGTCTGAGGAGGCTTCATAAATAGCTGAGAAAAGAAGCAAAAGGCAAAGGAGAAAAGAAAAGATATACCCATTTGAATGCAAAGTTCCAAAGAATAACAAGGAGAGACAAGAAAGCCTTCCTCAGGGATCAATGCCAAGAAATAGAGGAAAACAACAGAGTGGGAAAGACTAGAGTTCTCTTCAAGGTAAGTAGAGATACCAGGGGAACATTTCATGCAAAGATGGGCACAACAAAGGACAGAAACAGTATGGACCTAACAGAAGCAGAAGAGATTAAGAAGAGGTGGCAAGAATACACAGAAGAACTATACAAAAACATTTTAATGACCCAGATAACCATGATGGTGTGATCACTCACCTAGAGCCAGACATCCTGGAATGCAAAGTGAAGTGGGCCTTAGGAAGCACCACTATGAACAAAGCTAGTGAAGGTGATGGAATTCCAGTTGAGCTATTTCAAATCCTAAAAGATGATGCTGTGAAAGTGCTGCACTCCATATGCCAGCAAATTTGGAAACCTCAGCAGTGGCCACAGGACTTGAAAACATCAGTTTTCATTCCAATCCCAAAGAAAGGCAATGCCAAAGAATGTTCAAACAATTGCAGTCATCTCACACACTAGCAAAGTAATGCTCAAAATTCTCCAAACCAGCCTCCAACAGTACGTGAACCATGAACTTCCAGATGTTGAATCTGGATTTAGAAAAGGCAGAGAACCAAAGATCAAATTGCCAGCATCCGGTGGAGCATCAGAAAAGCAGGAAAATTCCAGAAAAACATCTATTTCTGCTTTATTGACTACACTAAAGCATTTGACTGTGTGGATCACAACAAACTGTGGGAAATTTTTCAAGAGATGGGAATACCAGACTACCTTACTGCCTCCTGAGAAATCTGTATGCAGGTCAAGAAGCAACAGTTAGAGCTGGACACGGAACGACAAACTGGTTGCAAATAGAGAAAGGAGTACATCAAGGCTGTGTATTGTAACCCTGCTTATTTAAATTCTATGCAGAGCACATCATCGGAAATTCCGGGCTGAATGAAGCACAAGCTAAAATCAAGATTGCTGGGACAACCACAGATATATAGTTGACACAGCCCTTATGGCAGAAAGCAAAGAAGAAATAAAGAGCCTCTTGATGAAAGTGAAAGAGGAGAATGACAAATTCGGCTTAAAACTCAACATTCAGAAAACTAAGATCATGGCTTTCGGTCCAAGTACTTCAAGGCAAATAGATGGGGAAACATTGGAAACAGTGACAGACGTATTTTTCTGGGCTCCAAAATCACTGCAGATGGTGACTGCAGCCATGAAATTAAAAGAGGCTTGCCCCTTGGAAGGAAAGCTGTGATCAACCTAGACAGCATATTAAAAAGCAGAGACATTACTTTGCCAATAAAGATCTAGTCAAAGCTAAGGTTTCTCCTATAGTCATGTATGGATGTGAGAGTTGGACTATAAAGAAAGCTGAGTGCTAAAGAATTGATGCTTTTGTACTGTGGTGTTGGAGAAGACACTTGAGAGTCCCTTGAACTGCAAGGAGATCCAACCAGTGTATCCTAAAGGAAATCTGTCCTGAATATTCATTGAAAGGACTGATGATAAGCTGAAATTCCAATCCTTTGGCCACCTGATGCAAAGGACTGACTCACTTGAAAAGACCTTGATGCTGGGAAAGATTGAAGGTGGGAGAAGGGTACGAGATGGTTGGATGGCATCACTGAATCAACAGACATGAGTTTGAGAAAGCTCCAGAAGTTGGTGATGGACAGAGAAGCCTGGCGTGTTGCAGTCCTCCGGGTCGCAAAGAGTCAGACACAACTGAACGACTGACCTGAACTGAAGTGAGAAGTTTAACGAAACTGAGAAAACAAAGCAAAGAACCAAACAGAGCTGAAGAATGCCACAGCTGAAATTAAAGGTACACTAATAATATCAAGAGTATATTAGATGATACGGAGGAACAGGTCAGAAATCTTGAAGAGTGAGTAGGGGAAATCACTGAAGTTGAACAGATAAAAGAAGTTTTCAAGATGAGGACAGTTTAGGAGACCTCTGAGACAGCAACATTAAACACTCTCACCTTTGCATTATATGGGCCCTAGAAAGAGAAGAGAGAGAGAGAAATGATTAGATAATATAGTGGAAGATACAATACCTTAAAAGTTACATATCCTGGGAAAGGAAACAGAACTCCAGTTTCAGGAACCACCTAGAATCCCAAGCAGGACCAACCCCCATAGGACCACATCAACACACATTGTAATTAAAATGCCCAAAATAAAAGATAAAGAGGGAATATTTCAGCAGCAAGAGAAATGCAGTAAGTTACCTACAAGAGAAAGTCAATTAGGCTATCAGCTGACTTCTCAGAAGACATGCTGCAGGCCACAGGGAGAACACCTTGCTTTTAAAATGCTGAAAGGAAAAAAAAAAAACAATTTTACAAGAAAATTTAACAGGACTTCTCAAAGTTGAAAAGAACAGGCCACAACTACGACTATGAAAATTGAAGGGAAATCTTATTGGAAAAAGCAAATGAACAGTGAAAGCAATAGTCAACCACATATAAGCGTGGAGGAAGGACAAATGATAAATGGAAAATCATCTATATCCACAAAAAGTAGATGAGGGATAGACAAAGCAAAAGGACATGTCCAAACCCTTAAACATGGGGCAGAGAGTACAATGCAGTGTTATTAAAATACATTTGATTTTAATAAATTAGCAACTTAAAATAACTATAAATACATAGCCGTATATACACATATATGTGTGTGCACACACATATATAAACATACAGCATACATAAATCTTGTATATGTATATATATATATATATATATATATATATATATATATATACACACATGTATAAACATACAGCAATGTGAAATGTTAGAAGTGTTCTTGCTAGGGACAAGTCCTAGAAGTATGTTATCTATCCCTTTTAAATTTTGAAGCTGCCCTGAAACAGAAAGGCAGAGCTATATAAATATAATATCTTTATATTATACAATATAAATGCATACTGAAAAATTAATATTCCATATTACAAAATGATCATCTATCTAGCAAATTCAAAGAAACAAGCCCTTGGAATAGTCAAATGAATAAGAGAGTTCAGAAAAATAGGGAGTGGAATATTACCATAGCCAAAGCAAGTGCTTTGCCTTGCCAGAACAATAGATATGTAGAACAGGAAATAGAAAATGCCTCATTTTAAAACCAATAAATTGCAAAAGTTATCTTAAAAAATCCTAACAAGTATGTAGACAAGATCTTTATGTACTGTGGTGGTGTTACACAAGCTTACTGGTAGACTCAGGTTCAAGAGTTCCCAAATAAATAGATCAGTAGAACATATCCAAGGATGGGAAACAGAATTCTGTGACAATATCAATTCTCATTTTTTTGTAGACTTACAGGATTAGTGCTACAAATTTATCTACCAAAAGGACAATCACGCTTCTGTCTTCTGTTTCCAAAAGAAATCCTGAGAAACTAAGAAGGGAGAGTGAAAGAAATAAATTGTATTTATATCTATATAGCTGTAGCCTGCATAGAAGCAGGTGACAGGATGGGTAACAGGAAAGTTTAAGCTTCTGCCCATATTTCATTGTGTAAATTGGGAGACTGTGTCTCAGGCCACAGATGCCAGAAACTACAGGGTAAGATCAGGACAGCACAAAGAATGGGATGATTGAGCCAGTAGGGCTGCAGTGTCTGTGCTAATAACCACTTGAAATCACCTCACCTTAGGGTGAGAACTGGTCTTTCCAAAATTTATGCTTTAAATAGCAGATAAAGATTGGACTAGAAATAAGAGAATAGCATTGAGCATCAGAGTGAATCAGGCAGCATAAGAGTGGATGCTTTTTCCTGAAATTTGGCAAGATGTAAATATATATTTCTGACTCTGACTGTGGATTAAGAGAGTGAAAATCAGTGCTCTGAACTATAAAAAGTTAGAAAAGTTGATTCAAAAGATCTCCGCAGACCCCACTGCTCAACCTCTTCCCTGCAGAGAAGGAATCTTAGAACAAACTAAGTCTGGCTGCCGGCAGAGAGGCAACACTGGAAGGTGTGCTTCTGGGACCCTCCTCCACAGTCAGGGGTGCTGCGCCCCCACCCAGCTTCCAGTCTGGGATGCAGAGTCACTCTGTGCTCAGGGTGCAGCTGGACAGAGGCGCAGACCTGACCCGGAGGGAGTCCACTGTAGCAGCATTTCCTCAAGGACTCCCAAGTGAGGACCCTCAGGAGTGTGTTCTGGGGAGGGGGCATCTTCCCAGGGGGTCCAGAGAATCCAGCTCCACTCCCAGCTCAGCCCTGGAAGTCCCTAAGCCACGGGTCCCCATGTGATGCCACCCGACTTCTGTCTGTCTCAGAGGTCTGAGAAAGTGCAGGCCTGGGTCTGGGAGGTGGGTCCAGTCCAGCAGAGAGGAAGCAGGCCCTATGGGGGGTCAGGGGAGGAGCCTGAGGGAGGATTAAGACCCCCACAGGATCTGCGTCCTCCCTGGGAGACCCCGAGTGGGCTCGTTGGAATGGGGACCAGAGGGGGAGGGCCTGGGTCTCAGGGCAGAAAATTCAAGTGGGCAGAGGGAGGAGCCCAGGTCCTGAAGGGAGCCAACATGAGGAGCAGAGGGAGGAGTGTAGGGCTCTTGGGGCCAGGAAAAGTGGGGCAGTAGGAAAGTGGGGCATCCCAGAGGAAGCTCACCCCTTCCGTCAGGCCTGGGAGCCCCCAGGAAGAGGAGCACATGGCAGGGTGTCCTGACTTTCCCATTAGGTCTCAGCCAGACTGGGACTTGGTGCAATGGGGGTGGGAATGGGGGCTCAGGTGGGCAGATGAGAAGCCTAGGGACTACTGGGACTGAAAGTGAGGACCCTGAGGGTGCACTGAGGGGACCCTGGACTCCAGAATGTGGGTGAGGGTGGAGTGTCCCAGAGAGACTGGCCCTGCCCTCAGCTGTGGGAGGCCATGGGGTGAGATAAGCACATGGCAGGCTGTGCTGTCTTCCTCATCTGTATCCCAGAGAGACTGGGAGCCTGGGATAGGGGTGGGCACTCAGGTGGGCAGAGGGGAGGGTTACATGGGACCAAAGTGAAAGTGAGGATGCTGAGGGAGGACTTGGGGGCCCCGGGTCCCAGAACAGAAGCGACCCCAGAGAAACCCGCCCCTGCCTCCAGGTCTGGGACACCTCCAAGTGAGAGGAGCAAATGTGCTGTGTCCCAACTTAGAGAGGCTGGGGTCCTGGTGTGAGGAGTGGCCTATCTGGATGAAGACGGGCCACCTAGACTCTGCAGGGACATTAGGTGGAGACCCTGAGGGAGAGTCGGCCCCCGCACCCCAGAACCCAGTGGCCACTTCTCTGCCCCTGCTGTTACCCTGGAGCCTGGGTGTGTGGCTCCAGGTGCCGCCCCCCTGAGGGCAACCTCTCCATTTGGACCAGCTATAGGTCTGGATTGAGGGGTCAGGAGGCTTTAGGTGGGCAGGGGGAGAGGCCCAGACTCCATCAGACAGTGAAGGAGGACCCGGAGCGGGACTAGGAAACACCCCCCCACCCCAACCGCAGCACCTTGCGGTTCTGGGAGATGGGGCTGAGTTTGAGAGGCCCCTGAGTGAGCCTGGCAGGAAAGGCCTGAGCTTGCCCTTGTGGAGGACTGCTAGGTCCTTTGCTCAGAGAGAAGGGAACCCACCTGCAGGGCTGTGGGAGCTGAGCACGGAGGCCGGGGTGATGCACTCTTCCTGCCAAGATGCTTGGGGGGTCTCTGGGGGGCTCTGGAGGGTTCGGGCTTCGGGGGGAATCAGTGAGGATTGGGTCAGGACAGGCTGCATGGCTATCAAAGTGAAGGTCCTGAGGATGGACTGAGGAGGCAGCCTCCCACAGGACAGTTAGGACCCTGTGTAGTGGGGGTGGGGGAACACCTGCTGCGGAGGGGACCTGGAGGGGGAGGATGGCTCCAGGGCAGCCATCTGGGGAGCATGTCTGCTCAGCAGCAGGAGGAGACCTGGAGTCGCCAGGAGTCAAGGTGAAAACCCTGTGGATGAGTGTGGAACCACAACCCCCACCACAAACAGGGGGCCACAGAAATCTCTCCTGCCAGCCCTAGAAACCATCAGAGCCTTGAGGTCCACCTCCTCAGCCAGATGGTTGGTCAAGGCCAGGGGGCCTTCCTCTGAGGGTCTGGCCTCAGGCCCTCTCAGAGGTCAGGGTGAGCACTGGGGAGACACCTCCTCACACACAGTACTTGGAGCCCAGCCTGCCTTGCCCCTTTCGTCACCCTGGGGTGGCCCAGAATAGGTGGGTGCATTGGTGCTCTCACTTCCGTTGTCATGAATGTTAAGGACATTGCTTAAGGAGATGGGTCACAGTTAACAGAGGGCACTGCCCCAGGCCTTCCAGGATGTCAAGGTGGAGATTGAGCCGACTGCCCATCATCCCAGCACAGAGGGACTCCATAGGGTTTAGCCACCCTTTGTTGCCCCTTGTGAGCCCTGTTAGCCCCTGGGCAGGCATGACCAGTATTCAGAGCCCCTCTGTTTCTCCCTTTCGGTACAGGGAATTTGTCTTGAGAATTTTGCCTCAAGACAACAGACAGGAGGGCCCAGACCTTGCCAGGAGGAAGTGGAGGACCCTCTGTGAGCACAGGGGGAACCACTCACCTCAGGACAGGGGAACCTCGCCGAGTACAGCCCAGTCCTCCTATCAGCACCGAGGGGCCCAGCACCATGCCACAGTCTACAAGCCAAGGTGCCCCCTTGTTTCCTCTCACAGGGGCTCCAAGAACCCAGAGGTGAAAGCCCAGGTCTGAAGCTCGTGTCCGCAGGTTGCAGAGCAGAGGAGGTCCAGGCAGTGCCAGGAGTCTAAGTGAGGTGGGTTCTCTGAGTGTGCATCAGGGGCTCCCCATCACAGAAGAGACAGTACCCCACAAGGCCCAATTCCCCCCACCATATCAGCCCCGGAATATCAGGCTGTGTTGACTGCACCCTTGGGAGCCACCTCACTTCCTCCTTTGTGTTAGCCGAAGACAGCCTGCCCAGGAGGAGCATCCCTGTGAGGCTCGAGAGCACCCGTCAAGAGGAGACCTGTCAGTGGCCTGTGTCACACCACCCAGGGTGGGTTTCTCAGCTAAGGCAACTCACACCCCCTCTCTCCTGCAGGCCTGTGGTCCCCATCTGTCCCCCTGCCTCACTTCTGGCTGTTGTTTGATCCCAGTCATCATTCCTCCATGAGCGAGTTCCACGAAGAGAGTGAGGCCAACCTTTAAGACCCAAGGGAGGCTGAGAGCCCAGTGGAGGGACGGTTCATTTAGGGAGAGGGGGAGGAGGAGGTGGTGGTAGAGGTAGAGGTGGAGGAGGAGGTTGCATCCTTTTCCGCCCTCCTCCTTGCTTTCCTCCTCCTCCTCTGTCCTCTTCCTGGTCACCTTGGAGGAGCTGGAGTTGGCTGATGCTGAAGCACCCAGTACCCCACCCAGAGCCCTCAGTGTGCCTTCCCTTCCCCTACCCCCCATCATGGCTGCCACTCCATGGAGCCAATCCGAAGATGAGGCCTCCAGAAGCCAAGATGAGGAGGAGCCGAGCACCTGGCGGGACCAGGAAGGTGCTAAGTCCATGCATTCAGACCCACTGCATCTGCTGGTGGTGGAGCTGGTGGGCTTCCTGTTCCACAAGTTTTGCACCAAAGATCCAACCACGAAGGATGAAATCCTGAACATGGTCCTCAGAGAGGACGGGCACCACTTCCCTGAGGCCGTCCACCAAGCCTCAGAGTGCCTACAGCTGGTTTTCAGCATGGATGTGAGGGAGGTGGATCACCCAAAGCACACCTATGTGCTAGTCCTCACCCTGGGCCTTACCTGCAATGGGATGGTGAGTGATGGGCACAGCATGCCCAAGGCCAGCAACCTGGTGGTGGTTCTAGGCATGATCCTCTTGGAGGGCAACTGTGCCCATGAAGAGGAGACCTGGGAAACCCTGAATGACATGGGTGTGTATGTCAAGAGGGAGCACTACATTTGTGGGGAGCCCAGGGAGTGCTGACCCAAGGGGGTTCAGGAGGGGTACCTGGAGTATCAGTAGGTACCCCACAGTGACCCTGCTCGCTACAAGTTCCTGTGGGGTCCACGGCCTATGCAGAGACCAGCAAGTGGCATGTCCTAGAGCATCTGCTCAAAATCAATCAAGGTGATTCCAGGTCCTGCCCCCTCCCATCTGCAGAGGCTGCAAGGGAGGAGGAAGAGGGGCCCTGAGCCAGAGCAGTAGCCAGGCTCCTTCCAATCCTATGCCCAATAGTGTGTCCTGGGGGCAGGAAAGGAGGCTAATCCTTCCCTCTGTGATTGAAGAGGGAGCGGCCAGCCTTCTCCCTCATGAGGGCCTGGGCCAGTTGGGGGGACATGGTGTGTAGCATCTTTGGGTTCCTTCTTTCCACACTGACATGGAAATTCATCTCTGTTTTCTTTAGAAATTTTTCAATATTTTTTTCAGCTGAAGGTTTAATAAACTTCAATATATAACTTTGTGAATGACAGGGCTCACACGTGTATTGGTACTTACTCAGTTTAAGGATAGGAGTTTTGCTGTTTTGTAAAGGACACTGGGAACTCTCCTACTTTATTTTGTGACCCTGAACAAGCTAACATTTCACTGGAATAGGAATTGTCTTGGAAATGGGAAAGAACAATAAAATTGATGGAGTCAAGAAATACAGAAATTGGGAATTCTCCAACAATGCAGTGGTTAGGACTCAGAGCTTTCACTGCTGGGGTTCAGATTCAATCCCTGGTTGGGGAACTAAGATCCCCAAAACTGCTGGGCATGGGGGAAAAGATAAAAGGAAATAGAGAATAAAAAATAAAAGTTAATTCTAAAATCTATGTTATCTGTTATTCTATAAACCTAAAATATCTATGTTTAGTTGAATTTGCATTAGTTATTAAAGAAATTAGGATAAAATTGGTCTGAATAAATAAGTACCTTGGTCACTGGCTTATTCTCACCCAGAACCTCATGGAGCCTCTGCTCTGTGAAAGGCCATGTTAGCGATGGGGACAGTAAGAGAAGCAGAACACCCCCACACCTAGAGTGATGGTCTAGGAGCTGCAGTCACATGAGGAAGGTGGAGAGACATCCCCTAGTCACACACAACAAGGCAACGTGGTGCAAGGTTGTGGAGTACCAGAAGGAACACTCGGTGCCTGAGGCAGGGTGGTTTGGGGATTTAGAAAGCTGGATTCCTTCTGTGGGAGGTGATTGTGATGAAGCTGGGTGTTAGCATTACAGTGAAAAGGAAAGCAAGAAGAATGAGGGGTTTTTTGTGTGTGTGTTTTTTTTTTCCCCTTTCCTGTGAGCAGACCTTAACATTGCTAGTTGTTTTAACTAAACTGCTCCTAACTCTACATGTCTGTAACTAAGGTTTGCCTTTCTGCACCCTAACTCTACAGGAACTATGAAAGTGTGAAAAGCTCTCAGTAGTGTCCAACTCTTTGTGACCCCATGGACTGCATAGTCCATGGAATTCTCCAGGCCAGAGTATTGGAGTAGGTAACCATTACCTTCTCCAGAGAGCTTCCCAACCCAGGTCTCCTGCATTGCAGGCTGATTCTTAACCAGCTGAGCCACAAGGGAAGCCCAAGAATACTGGAGTGGATAGCCTACCCCTTCTCCAGTGGATCTTCCCTACCCAGGAATCGAACTGGGGTCTCCTGCATTGCAGGTGGATTCTTTATCAGCTGAGCTACCAGGGAAGCCCACAAGAGCTATACATCACATCTATTTTTCTTTGACCCTATGCTAAATACACTGTGTATCTGGTGTTTACCCTTACAACACCCTTCCCCTTGTAGTTACATATCAGAAAGTAGGCCACAGAGTCACCGAACTGCCAGGCTCAATTACTGGGTTACTGATGCCAGTCTATGACTGTCTTTGAAACAATGCAAGATAAATAAATCAAGATCCTAACTCCTTGGTTCCTCATCACTGACTCCTGACTGGGAGCCCTCATCTTAAATCAGCCCCTAGATTCCTCATGGACAGGGGGCTCAGATTTTGAAGCATGAGCCTACTTTGTTCCCCTCTCTGCTGGCTGAGAATTAAAGCCATCTTTCTATTGCCTGCCCACTCTGTCTCTGTATTTTTATTTACCTTCGGTGGGCAGAGAAGGCCAAGATTTTGGCCAGCAACATTATGGAACTTTCCTGAACACCTGCACAGTGGCCCTTGGGCTCCCTGATAGCTGTGACCTTCGTGAATGGCAGGTATCAGAGAAGAGACAGTGGGAGGACAAGGGCAGTGGGAGTTTTCTTTATAAGATCTGGCTAGGATATGCCCAATGCACCACCCTTCACCTTCAAGGAGGATTCTAAATGTAAGACCAGAAACTGTAAAACTCCTAGAGGAGAACATAGGCAAAACACTCTCTGACATAAATCACAGCAAGATCCTCTATGACCCACCTCCCAGAATATTGGAAATGAAAGCAAAAATAAACAAATGGGACCTAATTAAACTTAAAAGCTTTTGCACAACAAAGGAAACTATAAGCAAGGTGAATAGACAGCCTTCAAAATGGGAGAAAATAATAGCAAATGAAGAAACAAAGGATTAATCTCAAAAATATACAAGCAACTCCTGCAGCTCAATTCCAGAAAAATAAATGACCCAATCGAAAAATGGGTCAAAGATCTAAACAGACATTTCTCCAAAGAAGGCATACAGATGGCTAACAAACACATGAAAAGATGCTCAACATCACTCATTATCAGAGAAATGCAAATCCAAACCACAATGAGGTACCATTTCACACCAGTCAGGATGGCTGCTATCCAAAAGTCTACAAGCAATCAATGCTGGAGAAGGTGTGGAGAAAAGGGAACCCTCTTACACTGTTGGTGGGAATGCAAACTAGTACAGCCACTATGGGGAACAGTGTGAAGATTCCTTTAAAAACTGGAAATAGAACTGCCATGTGACCCAGCAATCCCACTGCTGGGCATGCACACTGAGGAAACCAGATCTGAAAGAGACACGTGCACCCCAATGTTCATCACAGCACTGTTTATAATAACCAGGACATGGAAGCAACCTAGATGCCCATCAGCAGATGAATGGATAAGGAAGCTATGGTACATATACACAATGGAATATTACTCAGTCATAGAAAAGAATACATTTGAATCAGTTCTAATGCAATGGATAAAACTGGAGCCCATTATACAGAGTGAAGTAAGCCAGAAAGATAAAGACCAATACAGTATACTAATGCATATATATGGAATTTAGAAAGACGGTAACGATAACCCTATATGCAATACAGCCCTGTGGGTCTCAGGACAGTAAGGGCTCTTTTGGGACCCCCAAGAAGGGGAGGCCTAATTTCTCCTCATCTGTCAAGTGAGTAGCTTGCTGGACACTGTCCCTGTGCCCATGAAGCCACTCTGCCAGGCTCTTGTCAAACTCTTGATGTGTCTTGTAAATGAGTGGGTCCAGAGCATCTGAAGGGCTTGCCCAGCTATATATGAGGTGCCCGCATTGTGCCATGGGTGGGTGGCCATCTATCTTGCCTTCGCGAGCAAGGAGCTGTCTGAGGGGACTCAAATGCTCAGCCAGGCCTAGGATGGAGGCATTGAAGACGTGGGCTGGATGGGAAACCCCTCGTGTTTTCAGGTTCTTTATTGCTATGCAGTGTTCTGATCACAGGGCTGCCTCTACCTGTCTGAATAGGGTGCATATTTGGGTTCCTCTAGGAATGCACCTGAAGGAGGTGGGGATGATGGGAAAGAATGGCTGGAGATTATGGGAAAGAGGGGCTACCTGAGCAGTAATAGAAGGGGTTCTGGGGCTGAGCCATAATATGCATCGAGGTGGTGCACAGAAGCACCAGCGTGGCCACTGGGAGCTGCCAGGGGGCAGGCTGAAGATCTGGGTGGGCACAGTGGTGGGGCCCACCACCATCACAGAAGGAGCCATCTGGGCAGGAGGCCAGGTGAAGCAGAGCCACAGGCTCTCGATGGGCAGGGCCACCTCCTCAGGACAGGGACTAGTGAGGCTGGAGTCTGCGTCCCCTAGGGCTGCCAGGCATCAGGACCCATCAAGAGGGGTGTGGCTGCTGTCCCCGGACCAGCAGCAGGGACGGCTTAGGTCCTGGCCATGGCGGTGTCAGGGCTAAGATCCAGGTGGCTTGCAGTCCCGTGGGCACCCTCAGGCCAAGGTGAAAGGCTGTCCTGTGTCTGTGTGGTGTTTGGTGCAGGAACAATGCCCAGGGCTGTCCTCCTGCCCTCCACCTGCCAAATGCAGACTTATGCCCCCTCTCCTCTTCATCTGCCCCAGGAGGTGTGAGCTGTCTCTCTTAATCAGGGAATTGCAGCAGAACTGTAACTGGGGTTCACTTAGAGAGAGCGAGAGAGAGAATAGCAAAGTTCAATTCTCATAAGGTTTACTGAAACTAGCACCCTCCTGGCTAGACCCCTGGGTGCTCTCACCCAGCCATTTCCAGGCCTCATGGAGAAAGTGGGACCCTGTCCCACAGGAGGCAGTGTCCCAGCTTGCACATCCTCAACACTCACTAACTCAACATTGACTCTCGCACTTGGAAAATGACTCAGAGTGGCCCAAGAGTATTGATACAAGACCCAGAGAGGGGACTCGACATTTGCAGCGGGCAGACTGCAGAAGCTTCTCTGCTTTCTCTGCAGGTGTTGATCCCTGGCCTGTACTTCCTCGGCTGACCAGGACACTTCCCAGGAAAGGACCTGTGTTCCCTGCACTAGACTTCTTTTCCACAGCTATGTGCGTCATGTGCTTAGTCACTAAGTCATGTGTGACTCTTTGCGACCCCACGGACAATAGCTCACCAGGCTCCTCTGTCCATGGGGATTCTCATGGCAAGAATACAGGAGTGGGTTGCTCTGCCCTGCTCCAGGGGATCTTCTCAACCCAGTGATAGATCCCAGGTCTTCCTCCTTACAGGTGGATTCTTTCAGGTCTGAGCCACGAGGGAGTCATAGAGGCACACAAACCCCTCTCCCCACCTGCTTCCACCCAGGGACCATACGCTGGTCCCCAGTCCTATCTTTACACATAGCTTTCCCGGCAGACCTGCCACCGTCCCTGGCGGCTCTGAGGTTGGCACCCACCCTGCCCCCAGGGCCCAGCAGGTACTCCCCTGCCTTTACCTTGCTCAGGAGACAGGGGGGCTCCTCTGTGAGCAGGTTGGTCAGGCAGAGTGAGGTGAGCAATCCCTGGCACGCTTTGCTGAATCCATACAGGCTAAGCCGGTGGATGAAGCTCTTCATACAGTCTGTCTCAAACAGCTTGTCTGAGCCCACCCTCTCCAAAAGGTTCTCTAAGAGCCCCTCACTGATGCCTATGCAAGTGCCGTCCTCCCAGAAGATGGACACAAAGCAGTGACTGTTGACGATGGTCCATCTCTTCCTGAGAAAGGGGAGGGAGAGGAGGCTGCCCGCTCCCGTCAGGCAGGGCACCACATTGGTGTGCAGCCTCTTCAACAAAGGCTATCCACTCAAAGCCAGGAAAGCTGCGGTGGCCCGCGGGCACGGGCTAGGCCAGGGCAACTGAAAGGTCCACAGGGAGGAGTGCAGCTCCCTGAGCTGAGGGCTGGAGCCCCTGTGTTTGGAAGAAAGCAAAGCCCCCCGAAGCCAGGCACCGTGTGCATCATGGGGCCCTCCTTGTCCACAGCCATGTGGACTGCGGTGCATCCCTCTTTCCTGGAAAAGGGACAGTACAGTGGCCAGGAGCAGTCCAGGTTCACAAGGGTGCTTGGCCCCTCACCAAGGGCCTCTGCTTGCTCAGGGCTGACATCACAAGACAGTCATTAAGTGACCTAATAAAGGGCCAGCTGCACCCAGGCTAGTCAGAGTGCCAGCTTCCTGGTCCACAGTCATCATGGCAGTGGGCACCATGACACTAGTGCACAGGTGGGAAGTTTCAGGCCCAGCCCTTGTGTAAACCATGCACGGCATTCTGGTCCTGAAGCCCTGGGGCCAGGCAGACACATACAGACAGACGTGTGACCCTCAAAGTCAGCCCCTCCTCTGTGTTCACGGTTGACTTGAGGGTTGTGCATGGCAACCTTGGGCTCAAACACAGCTACGTCCAGAGTGGGGAGTCCATGGTCAAGGGTACAGCCACCCGGCCCTCTGTGCACTGTAGCTGGCCAAGCAGCCAGACCCCACACAGACCCTCTCCGGGCTCTGCGATTGGTCTGCGGGAACCCCAGGGTGGGGGCTGTAGAGAAATTGGCTAAAGTCCCAGGGACACAGGAGGAGGACAGGCCATCATCTTCTTGGCTCCACAGCCTGCCCATGTCCACCCCTGGCTGCCCTTGCTCTGCACACCGCGGTCCCAGGAACATGGGAGGGGGCAGTCACCTGAGCCTTCACACACAGTGTGGCTCCCTTTCCTGAGACCGCCATCCATGGGACCTCCATCTGGCTCTGCATCCAGGCTGTGACAGTTGCCGTCCTGCTCTGGGGCCTGATGCTCTAACATCAAAGAGGCAGGCATGCAGGGCAACTCACATGGGCGGTCCACCCTGTTAATGCCCTCCACTCCAACTCCGCTCCTGGGGTTGAGGATTTTCCTGAGATTTCCAGAATCAGAAATACCTCTGACCTTGAGGCATCAGCCAGCTGGGGCCCAGGAGCCCAGCCCAGTGGATGAGAGAGAGGGCTCAGGTGAGGAGATGCCAAGGCAGGCACCTTCGTGCTGCTGATCCCCTGGCTCACCCACTGTGACCTCTGCTTCCCCACATGGGTAATCCTAGGGGCACCTGTCTCACGGGGTCCTGAGGACTCAGGGGAGGTACAGGAGGTGGTGAGGTTCCTGACACTTAAGCCTGCCATGTGGTCATGGGGAAGCCGGCTGTATCTCACAGCATGTCTGCGTCTAAGGTGCATAAGGACTGATCTCCCAGTGGACCTTGGCTCCATGCTGGAAGCCTCCCATCATCAGCGAGGGGTTGGCTTCCTTGTCGATTCTTGCAAACTGGGGGCTGAAACACCTCCTGAATTAAATGTCTCTAGAGACAGCTCAGGTGAGCTAGATAGAATTGCCCAGTGTTTCCCATAGGCAGAAGCCCTACTCAGTGCCTCCTATGTGACCCAGGGATGCCTCAGATCCCTGAAAGGCCGACTTCCATTTTAGACTGTCTGGGACCCTGCAAACACTCACGGCTGCCTCCTCAGCTATCAGGATTGTGGCAGGGCACGCCCTGCCAATGGCTGAATCCCCAGGCCCCGCTTCCCTCTCTGTATGTTCTGGCTGTCCCTGCATACTCCTAAGAGATGCTCAACCACCCCTGCGCCCCTTGGCTGCCCATGGCAGCTTGAGGTTCCCTTCTGTTCTGGCCGAGAGACCTCCCATCTTCTTCATCCAGAAACTACTAGAGCTCACCGATGAATTCAGTGAAGTGACAGTATACAAAATCAATACGTAAAAGTTGATTCATATTTCAGTACACTAACAGTGACAAGCAGAAAGATAACTTCAGGATATTATCCCATTTACCATTAAATAATCCCATTTAACTGCATCCAAAAGAATAAACTACTCAGAAATAAATCTACCTAAGGAGGTAAACCTTCCCTGGTGGGTCAGATGGTAAAGCATCTGCCTGCAATGAGGGAGACCCGGGTTCAATCCCTGGGTTGGGAAGATCCCCTGGAGAAGGAAATGGCAATCCACTCCAGTACTCTTGCCTGGAAAATTCCATGGACCGAGGAGTCTGGTAGGCTTCAGTCCATGGGGTTGCAAAGAGTCAGACATGACTGAGCAACTTCACTTCAAGGAGGTAAAAGACCTGTTCTTGGAAAACTGTAAGATATTGAGAGAAATATAACAGCACAAGATGGAAAATTATACCATGTTCTTGGATTGGAAGAATCAGTTTTGTAAGATAACTATACTACCCAAGGCAACCTACAGATCCAATGTAATCCCTACCAAATTACCAATGGCATTTTTCACATAACTAGAAATTTGTATGGACACAAAAGACCCCAAATAGCCAAAACCATCTCTAGAAAAAAGAACAGCCTTGGAAGGACTTCCCTGGTGGTCCAGTGGTTTAGACTCCATTCTCTCAAAGAAAGGGGACCCAGGTTTGATTCCTGATCAGAGAACTAGATTCCACATGCAGCAACTAAGAGTTAGCATGCTTCAACTGAGATTCACAGGCCACAACTTAGAGTTCACATGCTGCAGGTAAAGACCCTGCATGCCACATCTAGAAAGATCCCAAGTGCTGAAGCTGAGGGTTCCAAATGCCGCACCTGAGGATCCCACATGCGTCAATGAAATCAAAGATCCCATGTGCCGTACCAAAGACCAGGCTCTGTCAAACAAAGTAAAAAGAAAAAAAGAACACAGCTGGAGGAATCAAGCGTCTTGACCTTAGTCTATACTACAAAGCTATAGGAATCATAACAGTATGGTACTGGCATAAAAACAGACAGACAAATCAATGAAATAGGATAGAAATAACAGAAACAAGCTTATGCACCTATGGTCAATTAATCTACAACAAAGGAGGCAAGAATACAGTATACAGTGGAGAAAAGATAGTCTCTCACAGTAAGTGGTGCTGGGAAAACTGGACAGCTGCATGTAAAAGAAAGAAATCAGAATATTATCTAACACTATATACAAAAACAAACTCAAAATGGATTTAAGACCAATGTGTAAGGTTGAACATGTAAAACTTCTGGATGAAATCATGGGCAGAACACTCTTTGACATAAAACACCACAGCCTTGTTTTTGGATCCATCTCCTATAGTAACCAAAATAACAGCAAAAATAAACAAATGGGCTTCCCAGGTGGCTCTACTGGTAAAGAACTTGCCTGCCGAGGCAGAAGACACAAGAGAAGGAGGTTCAACTCCTGAGTTGGGAAGATCCCTTGGAGAAGGGCATGGCAACCCACTCCAGTATTCTTGCCTGGAGAATTCCGTGGACAGAGGAGCCTGGCGGGTTACAGTCCATAGGGAGCCAAAGAGTCAGACACGACTGAAGCTACTTAACATAGCACAGGGACCTAATTAAACCTAAGAGCTCTTGCACAGCAAAAGAAACCTTTGAAAAATGAAAAGAACCTACCGAATGAGAGAAAATATTGCAAATGACTGATCTGGGGTTAATATCCTACATATATAAATAGCTCAAAAACACAGTGTCAGGGAAAAAAAAAAAAACACTTTAAAAATGGGCAGTAAAACTGAATAGAAACTCTTCCAAAGCAGATATACAGATGGCTAACAGGAACATGAAAAAGTTCTCAACATCACAAACCCATCAGGGAAATGCAACTCAAAATTCCAGCAATTGCTTTTGTACATGTTTTAGCCAAATAATAAAGTATTATGAACTCAAAAAAAAAAAATCACAATGAAATGTCACCTCATACCTATGAGAATGGCTATCATCAAAAAGAACACAAATAACAAATGGTACCAAGGAAATGGCAAAAAGGGAATCTTTGTGCACAGTTGGTGGGAACGTAAATTGGTGCAGTCACTGTGGAAAATAGTAGGGACGTTTCTTAGAAAAATAAATTGAGCTAGGTGACCCAGCAATTCCATTCCTGGGTATATATCCAAAAAAAAAAAAAAAACCACTAATTTGAAAAGATACATGCACCCCAATGTTCACAGTAGAATTATTTGCAATTGTCAAGATATAGAAGCAATCTAAGTGTCCATCAATGGATGAATGGATAAATAAGGCATGGAGCGCACACACACATAAACTTAATGCAATAGTACACAGTCATAATAATGAACGGCATTTTGCTATTTGCAACAACATGGATGGACTTGAAGGGAAATATGCTAAGTGAAATGAGTTAGACAGAGAACAACAAATACTGCATGATCTCACTTAGATGTTGAATTTAAAAAAATAACACAGACTAATAACCTCAGATAGGCAGATGACATTACCTTTATGCCAGAAAGCAAAGAGGAACTCTTGATGAAGGTGAAAGAGGAGAGTGAAAAAGCTGGTTTAAAACTCAACATTCAAAAAACAATGATCATAGCATCCAGTCCCATCACTTCATGGCAAATAGATGGGGAAACAATGGAAACTGTGACAGACTTTATTTTCTTGGGCTGCAAAACCACTGAAGATGGTGACTGCAGCAATGAAATTAAAATATGCTTGCTCCTTGGAAGAAAAACTATGACAAACTTAGTCAGTGTATTAAAAATCAGAGACATTGCTTTGCTGGCAAATGTCCATCTAGTTAAAGCTGTGGTTTTTCCAGTAGTCATGCATGGATGTGTGATTTGGACCATATAGAAGGCTGAGCACTGAAAAATTAATGCTTTTGAACAGTGATATTGGAGAAGACTCTTGAGAGTCCCTTGGATTGCAAGGAGATCCAACCAGTCCATCCTAAAGGAAATCAGTCCTGAATTTTCATTGAAAAGACTGATGCGGAAGCTGAAACTCCAATATTTTGGCCATGTGATGCAAAGAACTGACTCACTAGAAAAGACCCTGATGTTGGGAAATATTGAATGCAGGAGAAGAAGGACAGGACAGAGGGTGAGATGGTTGGATGGCATCACCAACTCAATGGACATGAGTTTGAGCAAGTTCTGGGAGATTGTGAATACTGGGAAGCCTGTAGTGCTGCAGTCCATGGGTTCTCAAAGAGTCGGACATGACTGAGCAACTGAACAACAACTGAATATTAAAATAAAAGAAGCTGACTCAGAGACACAGAGAACAAACTAGTGCTTACCAGTTGGGAGAGGGAAGGAGGAAGGGGTAAGATAGGAATAGGGGAGTAAGAGGTACAAACTATTATGTATAAAATAAGCTACAAGGGTATATTGCAAAACATGGGGAATATAGACAATATTTTGAAATAGCTATAAATGGAGTATAACCTTTAAAATTGTAAATCAGTATAGTGTACATCTGTAACATATAGTTCTGCATAGCCACTGTACTACAATTTAAAAAGTGAGTTTTCTCAAATGGTTCTGGGTTTTATAGAATTAGCTATCTAATTTAATTAGGTTTAAAGCTGCTAATGACTCTGTGCTAAAGACAGCATCGATAGTCTATGGCAACAGATATATGGAAAATATCTCCTTTGGATATGCCTGATGAACTACTTAAAGCAAGTGCTGGGTGCAAGGTGTTCCGTGACTGTGTGTATGATACTTTTGAACATTTTGGGAACATTGATAGATATGATGAGCTTTCTGGTTGCCTCCAACATAGTTGGAAAGAGTGGTGAAAGAAAAGGATTAGCTCAGTTTACAGTAAAAGACCCAAATGTGTACCCTTATGTGTACCCATAAGGAGACATGAATCTCCTGTAGATACAGTGTTGAGATTGCTAATGATCACATGCAAACACTAATCCTTCAACTCATTGAATTAGACTTGAAGTTGAATTCTGCCACTAGAGTTTCCTGTTAAAATGAGGGCACTGACTTGGAAAGAATGGGATTCTGTACATTGTGATAGAGCTGTGTGGGGAGACCCTGATGAAGCTGGGGACACTGGGCCCATCAAGTATGGTGAGTCATCCTTTCCAGTAGAAGAATCCTCCCCACCCTCAGTGGGAAGCAGCCTCCTGACCCCCAGTGGGATCAGACACCCCATATAAAGCTATATCAGGTCAAAATGATTCACTAAGCATAAATTCTGTATTTAATATTGCAACTCAGGGAGTTAGAAAGGGCTTTTATCAGTTTGTCTGGTTGGTTGAACTATGCACCAAAAGTTGGTCCACAGTGAGTGGAAATGTCAGACCTGCCTTGGTTTAATACAGAAGAAGGCATTCAGAGGTTTACAGAGATTTGACTGTTGTGTGGATTTGTCATTTAACACCTACTTATCCATACTGGGAGAATTCCAAAGACATACCTTTCACCAAGACTGTGAGGGGAGCCCCAGAACCCTTAAAGAACTATGTGATTGTTCTTCTCTGCGGGCCAGAACTCACAGTAGGAACTTCAGTCACTGAACTCAGAAACCTAAATGCAGTGGGAGTATTTAGATCCCCAGATGGCCAGAGCAAAGTGGCAGCATACAACCACCAAAGACATGGCTGGCCTGTTTACAGTAATGGAGAGCAGAGTCAAAGCACCAATCAGAACAGGCTGACTTGGGCAGCTCTATGGTTTTATCTAGTTGCCCATGATCTTCCTAGAAGTAAAAGAGTTAGGAAGCCCAGTAAGTTCTTACTTGATATGTACAAGCAGAGATGTCACCAGTCAAATGAACAGTCTATTCTGAATCACAAAAACAGAAAGTCACAGTCCTTTGATCAATCCCCAGACTTGAGCCATTAAAACTCTCAGAAGAAAATGCAGAGGTACATTTTTATGACATTGGATTTCAGAAGTAGATTCTTAGATGTGACACCAAATGCATAAAGAACAAAATGAAAAAAGACAATGTGGGTGAACCTTGAAAACATCATGCTAGGTGAAGGAAGCCAGCCACCAAAGACCACATATTATGATTCCACTTATATGAAATATCCAGAATAGGGAAATCTACAGATAAGGAAAGAAGATTAATGGTTACCTCAGGCTGGGGGCTTTCCAGGTGGTGCAGTGGTATAGAATCCACCTGCCAATACAGGAGACACAGGTTCAATACCTGGCTTGAGAAGATCCCCTGGTAAGGAAATGGCTATCCACTCCAGTATTCTTGCCTTGGAAATCCTATGCACAGAAGGGCCTAGCAGACTGCAGCCCATGGGGTTGCAGAGTCAGACATGACTGAGCTACTGAACAGACAAACATACATGAATGGGGAGGGGGTGGCTGGGGGGAGGTGGTGTTGGATACAGTGTCTGTAAATGTTCATCCACTTTGGTTCTTACTGGTGTGCTGGACATTTTCTAAAATTGATTGTGGTTATGCTTGTCTGACTCTTCAAACACACTAAAAATAATTGTATTTTACACTTTAAATTGGTGAATTGTGTGCTATACGAATTTGTATCAACAGACATATTTCAAACAATGTTTAAAAAGAAGAAATAGAATATTTTAATGAATCTATTAAAAGTCAGAATTTTGGAGACTTCCCTGGCCATCCAATGTTTAGGAATCTGCCTGCCACAGCAGGGAACACATGTTTGATCTCTGGTATGGGAAGATTCTGTGTGCCATGGAGCAACTGGTCCCATGTGCCACAAGTACTGAAGCCCGTGGACCCTAGAGCCCATGCTCCACAACAAGAGAGTGGTCTCCATTAGCTGCAACTAAAGAAAGTCTGCATGCAGCAAAAAAAAGTCCCAGCACAGCCAAAAATAAAAGAAACAATTTTTTTAAATAGTAAGAATTTTGAATTAGTATGTAAAAATTATTTCCACAAAGAAAAGCCCTTGTTCAGATGGCTTTACTGGTGAATTCTACCAAGGATTAAAAGAATGAAGACTGATTCTCATTGACTGTACCAAAGTGTTAAAGAGAGGGAGAACACTTCCCAACTCATTCTATGCAGCCAGTATTATATACCAAACCGAATAAAGTCAGCACAAGGAAAGACAATGGTACACCATGACAAATATAAAAAATGTTCAACGATATGCTGATCAATTGGATCCAGCACCACATAAGAGGGATGATACAGCATAGTCAAGTTGGGTTTATCCCAGATATGCAGTTGTTTTAACATGTGCAAATCAATTAATGTCATGTATTTGTTAATGAAAGAAAGGACAAAAACCTCAGGATTACCTCAATATATATAGGAAAAACATTTGGCGAAATCCAACACCCTTTTACAATAAAAACTATTCAATGAGTTAAGAATAGAAGAATAACTCCTCAACCTGATAAGGGTATCTATAAAGGAAAACTTAGAGCAAACCATACTCAATACTGAGATGCATTGAATGATACACTGAAAATGAGTCATGAGTAAATTTCCTGGTATGTAAAATATATGTCAATAAAACTGGTAGAACAGTTGTTCGTCTTGGTCTCCTGGGTGCTATTTCTGACTGGTAGGGAGAATGAGCACCTACCAGGAACTTGTTGCTTGCCTCTCTGGAGAGTAACTGAGCTTGGTAGTTTCAATCACCATGGCACTTTCTCTACCCTTCACCCTTTCCCACCCACCACCTGTTACCCACAGGTACCATCTTGGCTGGGTGCTGTGTCCCCCTGGGAAAGCAGAGAAGAGAAAAGCAGAGAGAGTCATATGTGGGGGAACAGGACTGGGAGACAAGTCAGTATGAGAGAAAGGATGCTTTTAGCATTTCCACAACGGTTGCCAACCATTTAAAATTGGGAGAGGCCACATCAAAATCTGGATTTAGAGCTCAATTTAAAACAAATGGTGGGGGTGGAGCACTGACAACACTTGGCCTCTGTGCTGGGCCAGTGTTTCTCCTCCACTGGGCAGCTTCATGCATTTTTATCAGCCATCGAGCCCCCACCAGTATCTGCATTTCTGTGTTCTATTTGTCTTGCCCTGCACCACAGCCTTCTGTTCTAGCCACAGAATGACCCTATTGGGACTGCTCACATAGGACTGCACTTGACCCTTCTGGGTTAGCGGTACATGCAGTGACCTTCGCCTCTCTCTCCTATAGCTAGCTCTCCCTCAAAGCCTCCTCCCATTCCGCCATATCTGACCTCACTCTTCAGTCTCTCTTCTGAACTTTGCTCAGATCTGAGTGGGCAAACCCCACACCTGCCTCTTCCCTAGGTATTTGCATGCCTCCACTAGACTCCCATCCTGGTTTCTCTCTTACTGATTGCCACCTTGACTGCCATATCCCCTAGATACCCTTCACATAGTCAGTTCAGTTCAGTCCCTCAGTCGTGTCCAAATCCTTACAACCCATAGGACTGAAGCATGCCAGGCCTACCTGTCCATTGCCAACTCCCAGAGTTTACTCAAACTTGTATTCATTGAGTCAGTGATGCCATCCAACCATCTCATCAGTTCAGTTCATTTCAGTCATTCAGTCATGTCCAACTCTTTGTGACCCCATGAATCACAGCATGCCAGGCCTCCCTGTCCATCACCAACTCCTGGAGTTTACTCAAACTCATGTCCATCGAGTCGGTGATGCCATCCAGCCATCTCATCCTCTGTCATCCCCTTCTCCTCCTGGCCCCAATCCCTCGCAGCATCAGGGTCATTTCCAATGAGTCAGCTCTTTGCATGAGGTGGCCAAAGTATTGGAGTTTCAGCTTCAGCATCAGTCCTTCCAATGAACACCCAGGACTTATCTCATTTAGGATGGACTGATTGGATCTGCTTGCAGTCCAAGGGACTCTCAAGAGTCTTCTCCAACACCACAGTTCAAAAGCAACAATTCATCAGTAGGTGCCTAATATTTGACACACTGGATGGTCCTGCTCGCCTGGCCTGATGCTGAGGAAGGAAAGTTGCTATCACGATAGGAAAACATTCAGCAGAGAAACTCATGGTGCACTAACTCAGAGGAGCAGTGACAAGTGAAGGAATTTAGCAGCAAAGACAATGGGAAAACACTCCTTGCTTGAACTGAGCTAAGCTTGTTCAGCAATATGCCAATTCAGAGATATTTCACGATGTGGCTCAGCAGTAAATAATTTGCCTGCAATGCAGGAGATAAGTGTTCGATCCCTGGGTTGGGAAGACCTCCCCTGGAGGAGGAAATGACATCCCATTCTAGTATCCTTGCCTGGGAAATCCCATGGACAGAAGAACCTGGCGGGCTGCAGTCCATGGGGTCGCGAAGAGTTGGACACAACTGAGTGACTGAGCACATTGGATCTGACTCAAATTGGAAGTGGCCTCATTCCGTCCAACAGCAATATTCTCCTGACAGTGGCTGGTAAATGGTATGTTGGCAGCGGAGGGAGTGAAAGGTGATCTGGCCTGTGCATCCAGTGCTTGCAAATCTGACAATCATATTTTCTGACGACCCCATGGGCAAAGTGCTACTTCTCTCTCCCACTAGAACAGGCTAGACTGCAAGGTTGATGTACAGAGCACAGAAATCAGTATTTATTGCCTGTCTCCACCTGAGAAACCACCTGGAGAGTAGGAGAAAGCCAAGAACAGTGGTTTGGAAGTGGGATGGGGCTGGGAAGAGAATCCCTAACTTCTGTATTCCTTTAAAGCATAAAGATCATTTTTTTTTCCTCCGTGGTCCTTGCTCTTCAGTCAGGGAGAAATTTCTTCTCAAGAATGAATGAAATCATGCTCCTAAGGAACTGAGAACACCTCTTGCTAGGTGAGTTACTTTCTGGAGCTTCTAGAGTCTCCACTGAAGAAATCAGGCTCGATTACTCCTGACTATCCATGCGAACTAAGTCGTTCATGGACTGTAGCCCACCAGGCTCCTCTGTCCATGGAATTTCCCAGGCAGGAATGCTGGAGTGGGTTGCCGTTTCCTCCTGCAAGGAATTTTCCCAGCCCAGCTCCTGCATTGCAGGCGAATTATTTACCACTAGGTGGCGGTAGGGGTTAAAGAACCCGCTGGCGAACGCAGGACACGATTTAGCAGTCACGCAGGAGCCACTGGGGAAACCACTCCTGACTAGGGAAGACACAATGACCCTGCATTCACAGACTATACAAGGCAGAGGGCCACAGCACAAGGGGCAGTGAACACGTAGTAACTTGCCCCCTTCCCCTCCTGAAAGTGAACATGTCAGTCTCTCAATCGTGTCTGGCTCTTTGCGACCCCGGGGGAGCCTGGCCAGTCTCCACTGTCCATGAAATTCTGGGGTTGCCATTCCGGTCTCCAGGGCATCTTCCAGACCCAGGGATCGAACCTGAGTCTCTCGCATTGCAGGCAGATTCTTTACCATCAGAGCCACAGGGGAAGCCCCTCCGCCTTCTGGAGATCTTGTTAATATGCAGATCTTCGCTGTGTAGCTGGGTGGAACCTGAGATCTTGGTTCTCTTCTCTGCACCCAGGTGATGGGGATGCTGCTAGTCCAGAACCACTCGTGGGCTGCAGAGGAGGGCAGGAGTCGGGGTGGGGTCGGGGAGGGTGGGCTGCAATGGAGACCAAACAGCCAGAGTGGGCCTTGGCTCACCCCAGGCACAGGTGGGTGCACCCTAGTGGTCCTTGAGAAGACTCGGGATTTGTCCAAGCAGCCCTGGCTTGTCATGGCTAATTTTGGCTCCTCCCATTAAAGACAGGAAGAAGACAAAATTGCACGCTCTCCCTTGGACAATGCAAAAATTCACTGGAACACAGTTAGAACTGTACACAATAAAGGAAATAAGAAGTATTAATATTGAAAAAGATAATATTTGTGACAATATGGTAAGCTACATATGGAATTTATAGAAATGGATACATGGGATACTCGAATTAATAAGAGACCAGAAAAAACCTTTGTATGGATGATTACTACGACAAAACCAAGAGTTTTGCCACACACACACACACACAAAGCTATTTAGAACATGTAATTTAAAAATGCCCCATTCGCAACACAAATCCAAAAATTACCTAAGAAGTCTAACAAAAATATATAAAATCTTAATAGAGGCTACAATACAGATTTGTAGATAGATATGGGTAAGAAAAAAAGTCTTTAACAGTATACCATGTTCATTTATGGGGGAAACTGTTACAAAGATGTCAAGTCTGCTTAAATTATTTATAGATTTTGTGCTTTTCCTGTAGCTCTCAAGATGGTGGTGAAGAGTAGGCTGCTGTCTTCTGTTCCCAAAAGCTAAACAACAAAACATGAGATGCCTCTGGAGGAGAGTGAATTCTGTGTTGAACAGGATAATAAAATAAAATGCAGGAGGAGAGAGTGGGGGAGTGTCTGGGGACAACAGTGTGAGAGATTCCTGCTTGGTCATCACAGTGCCAACAGCTGCCAGGCACTGTGAGCTCTATCTCATCCCTCAGGCACATCCTGCAGCCCAACACACGGGGCTCCTTACACCTGCTAACCTCCCAGATGAAGAACTGAGGCCATGGGGCTTGGGCATCTTCCCAGGACCACATGCTAGTGAGGGCCAGGGTGGTCTCAGAGCCCAGGTCTCAATTCCTCTGGATCCCCCACCCTTCCTGCCCACTCCAGGCTCCTGCAGAAAGTGACAAGGAGAATCAGAAGCAGTGTGGGGCTCCTCTGGGGTTTGCTGAGAACTGACTCTGCCGGGGCCCGGCGTCTCTGTCCCATGCCAGCGCCTCCCTCGTGAGGGTGGTGCCCTGTCCCTGCTGCTGCCATGGGACCTCCTGCCCAACTGAACCTGCCAGGCTGGCCAGCTCCTTGCTGTTGCCCCTTCTCAAGGCTGCACAGAAGGATCTCATGTCCTTCCCCATACAGAGCATTCTGACTTCCTGCAGAAGTCCTCCAGCTGTCCCAACCCTCACTCCGGAACCACTCTGACACCTACAGTCCCTTTGCTTTGGATAGTAACCTTTAGACCCCTGGTAATCCTTCTGGGTAACTTCAACACATTCTCCAAATGTCTTCCCTTTGGGTCTGTGAATATTCTGCTTTGCCACACAATCAGCTGGTTCTTTGGATATAAACCTGAATTTAAAGAGCGGGATTTTTATACCCACCTGACACTTGCAGCTTTATTTTAATGGGGTGTCTTCTCTGAAACAGGCCACTGAACACATGCCCAGATGAGTGAGCTTACTAGGTGGCCACAACCCAAATACTCCATTCTAGGTGGTAGATGAGGAAGGACCACAGAAGTGGAGCCAAGGTTTTCAAGGCTGAGGTCTTGAAAACTGGGATCCTCCTATGAGGTGGCATATTGTTGCCATCACTTTTTAGTATCTTTTGCTTCTCTTAGGCCCATACCATTTCTGTCCATTATTGTGCCCATCTTTACATGAAATGCTCCCTTGGTATCTCTAATGTCTTGAATTTATTTGTCACTTCCAATGTATAATCATAAGGGGTTTGGTTTAGTTCATACCTGAATCATCTTGTTGTTTTCCCTAGTTTCTTCAATTTAAGTTAGAATTCAGCAATAAGGTGTCCAGTGCATAGATATTTACAATTGTTATGTCTTCCTCTTGGATTGATCCTTTGATCATAATGGAGTGTTTTCCCTTATTTTTATAGTATTCTTATTTTAAGCTATGTCTGAAATGAGGATTGCTGTTCCAGCTTTCCTTTGCTTTCCAGTTGCATAGAATATATTTTTACATCTTCTCACTTTCAGTCTATATGTGTCTTTGCATCTGAAGTGGGTTTCTGGTAGACAGCATACATATATGGGTATTGTTTTTGTATCCATTCAGCCAGTCTGTGTCTTTTGGTTAGAACATTTAATCCATTTACATTTAAAGTAATTATCAACCTATCAAAGGTATTTTTCACAGAACTAGAACAAATAATTTCACAATTTGTATGGAAATACAAAAAAAATAAAAAATAACTCGGATAGCCAAAGCAATATTGAGAAAGAAGAATGGGACTGGAGGAATCAACCTGCCTGACTTCAGGCTCTACTACAAAGCCACAGCCATCAAGACAGTATGGTACTGGCACAAAGACAGAAGTATATATCAATGGAACAAAATAGAAAGCCCAGAGATAAATCCACACACCTATGGACACCTTATTTTTGACAAAGGATGCAAGAATATGCAATGGAGAATAGACAGATCTCTTTAACAAGTGGTGCTGGAAAAATTGGCCTACCAGCTGTAAAATAATGACTCTAGGACACTTTCTAATGATATACAAAAATAAACTAAAAGTGAATTAAAGATAAAAATGAAAGACCAGAAACTATAAAATTTCTGGAGGAAAATATAGGCAGAACATACTCTGACATAAATCACAGCAGGACCCTCTATGGCCCACATCCCAGAGTAATGTAAACAAAAGCAAAAATAAACAAACGGGAACTAATTAAACTTAAAAGCTTCTGCACAATGAGGGAAACGATAAGGAAGGTGAAAATATAGCCATCAGAATGGGAGAGAATGATAGCAAAGGAAGCAACTGACAAAGAGTGAAACTCAAAAACCAGAATTGAAAGAGACACATCTACCCCAATGTTCATTGCAGCACTGTTTACAGTAGTTAGGACATGGAAGCAATGTAGATGTCCATGAGCAGATGAATGGATAGGAAAGCGTTGGTACATATACAGAATGGAATATTACTCAGCTATTAAAAAGAATGCATTTGAATCAGTTCTAATGAGGTGGATGAAACTGGAGACTATTATACAGAGTGAAGTAAGTCAGAAAGAAAAACACCCATACAGTATATTAACGCATATATATGGAATTTAGAAAGATGGTAATGATGACCCTATATGCGAGACAGCACAAGAGACACAGATATAAATAGCATACTTTTGGACTCTGTGGGAGAAGCTAGGGGTGGGATGATTTGAGAGAATAGCATCGAAGCATGTATATTACCATATGTGAAATAGATCACCAGTCCAGGTTTGATGCATGAGACAGGGCACCCAGGGCCAGTGCACTGGGATGACCCTGAGGAATAAGATGGGGAGGGAGCTGGGAGCAGGGTTCAGTATTAGGGAACCATATACACCTGTGGATGATTCATGTCAATGTATGGCAACAACCACTACAATATTGTAAAGTAATTAGCCTCCAATTAAAATAAACAAATTAATTGATAAAAGCATCTAGAGTAAAGGTTAGGCAAAATACAATATTAAAAATACAAAAGACAATCAATCACAAAAATTATTTAAAAATATGAAATTTGCTTGAAAAAGTAGGATCTTTTATTGTAAGGTAATAGTAGGTCATAAAAATGAAAATTAAAGGAGTAATAAAGAACTTAAAAATTAAAAAAAGATTAAAAGGTTGATAATAGTAAAACTATATCTAGGAATTTTTCTGGAGCTGTTGTGGGCAGTATGGGGTCAGTTCAGTTTCAGATAATGCCTTGTTCCAGCTTGTACGTCTCAAGATCTATAAGCCCCTTCCAATGCTTAGTCAATATTAACTACAGGGTTTTAATCTGCTGCAACTCTCACTCCCAGAGCAGTTCCCTCTTCTTTGTTTATTTTGGCTTTCTCTGTTTGCAAGTCTCTTCAGTGTCTAATTTCCACCCTGACATAAGGTTGCAAAGGCGGTCACTTATTTAGGCTCCCTTGTTCAGTTGTGTCGTGGGGAGGGAGGAACACTGCAAACAAATATGGCAGGCATGTGTGGGGCAGGGAGTGCTCATAGTGTATGGACCACTCAGGGTTTTCTGAAGCTCATGGGGGCGTGTGTTTTCTGGGTCTACACTGCTCAGGTTGCAGGTTGCTCTGCAGGGGTACTGTCCAAAATGGGCCCTGCATTTCCTGCACTTCCCAGGTCCAAGTTGCTCAGGTTCAGGTTTTTGGGTACACCACAAAGGCACAGACTCGGTTGCACGTGCGTTTTGTTCCCTTCCCAGGTCCCAGCAGCTCAGGTGACCAGGGGCTTGGTGAGTGCACTGTCCCAAGTGGGCTGTGCATCTTAATCACTTCCTGGGTCCGGACCGCTCAGTTTACTGGGTGCGCTGTGAGAGCACCATCTCAGGTGTGTCGTGTGTCTCCTCTGGGGAGCTGATCTCAAGCTACGACCCTCCTGGCAGATGTCAACAGTCCAGGACTCCAGGAAGACATGGTTAGCAACTGGCAGCCTTCTCACAGTTTGGTGGAGGATGTCCGTCTCTGGGGCTGAGACTTCCCCTTACCTTCTGGCTCTGGCTGTCACACACGTGCCTCTCTGCCTCTTGTTGGGAGAGGGGCCTATAGGCAGTTGGCTAGTTCTCCTTTGGTATTTGTTCAATCTTTTGTTCTCCTTTTGAAGAGAATGAGCTGCCTTCCTGGGTGCCTGGTGTCCTCCGCCAGCATTCAGAAATTGTTTTGTGGAAGTTGCTCAGTGTTCAGATGATCTTTTGATGAAATTGTCTGGGAGAATGTGGTCTCCAAGTCCTATTCCTCTGCCACCTTGAGACTGCCCCCCTGGGTCTTGTTTATGTATCCATTCAGCCGGTCTAGGTATTTTGGTTGGAACACTTAATCCATTTATATTTAGAGTAATTATTGATATATATGTTCCTATTGCCATTTTCTTAATTGTTTGATGTTGATTTTGTAGATCATTTTTCTTCCCTTGTATTTCTTGACTGTATAAGTCCCTTTAACATTTGTTGTAAAGCTGGTTTTGTGGTAATGAATTCTCTTACCTGTTGCTCATCTGAAAAGCTTTTGATTTCTTCATCAATTTTGAAGGAGATCCTTGCCAGGTACAGTAATCTTTGTTGTAGATTTTTCTCTTTCATTGCTTTATATATATCCTGCCATTCCCTTCTGGCCTGCAGAGTTTCTGTTGAAACATCAGCTGTTAAACACATGGGGTTTCTGTTGTATGTAACTTGTTGCTTTTAACTTGCTACTTTTAATATTCTTTCTTTGTGTTTAATCTTTCTTCATTTGATTAGTATGTGTCTTGGCAATTTTCTCCTTGGGTTTATCCCGAATGTGACTCTTTGCACCTCTTGGACTTGATTGACTATTTCCTTTTCCATGTTGGGAATTTTTCAACTATAATCTCCTCAAAAATTTTCTCATTCCCTTTCTTTTTCTCTCTGCTTCTGGGGCCCCTATGATTACAATATTGGTGCATTTAATATTGTCTAAGAGGTCTCTGAAACTATCCTCAGTTCTTTTCATTCTTTTTACTTTATTCTGCTCTTCAGCAGTTGTTTCCACCATTTTATCTTTCAACTCACTGATCCATTTTCTGCTTCAGATATCCTGCTAATGATTCCTTCTAGAGTATTTTTTTTCAGTAGTTGTCTTGTTTGACTCTGTATGTTTATTCTTTAATTCTTCTAGATCTCTGTTAATTGATTCTTGCATTTTCTCCATGCCATTTTCAGGGTTTTGATCAACTTTACTATCATTATTCTGAATTCTTTCTCAGGCAGTTTGCCTGTTTCCTCTTCATTAATTTGAACTTTTGTGTTTCTAGTTTGTTCTTTTATTTGTGCAGCATTTCTCTGCTACTTCTTCATTTTCTTAGGCTTATTGTGTTTGAGGTCTCCTTTTCCCAGCCTTCAAATTTAAGTTCTTTCTTCCTTTTAGTTTCTGCACTCCTAAGTTTGGTCCAGTGGTTTGTGTAAGCTTTGAATTGGGTGAGATTTGTGCTGAGTTTTTTTTTCCCTTCTCATGTGCAGGGCTGAGTGAGGTGGTAATCCTGTCTGTTGATGATTGGGTTTCTTTTTTTGTCCTATTTGCTGTTTGGATGAGGTGTCCTTCACTGGGTGTGACTGGTGGTTGGGTGATGCCAGGTCTTGTATTCAAGTGGTTTACTTTGTGTGAATGAGTTCTCGCTATTTGATACTCCCTAGAATTAGGAGTTCTCTGGTTGTATAGGGTATTGGAGTCAGTGCTCCCACTCCAACGGCTCAGGGCTGGATCACTGGCCAGGAACATTGTTACAACAGGCACTTTGTTATGGCATTAAGTTAGATTAAAATAAATATCCAAAAAAAAAGAGAAACCAAATATGAACCCCAGACTAATGGCAGTTACACTGTCAGACAAATAATAATTAAAATAATGGAATATACACATGTATTCCAATATATGGGAATATATACATATACATCAGCAAAATCAAAACAGTCCAACAAAAATAAGGTACAATAGACTGACCTAGCAAACAAAGGAAACCAAAAATTATATCTGCCGGGAGCCAGCACACGAGATCCCACCCATAACAAAGTCATGAGGAGAAGACCTGACAGGCAAGGCAAATCAGCACTTAAGGGGTTTTGAAAAGCTTCCCTGGCGCTCACCTTAAAGATGATATCTGTCTTTCTGATGCTTGCTATATTAGACTATTCCCTAATTTCTGTGACACAGGTAGAAGGCCTTCCCCGATCTCTTTCCAAACAGAATCAACTTAGAACTTTAATCAATATGTCCCCCGGACGGTGGTATCCTGTAAGATTATCCGGGATGAACAAAGTGTTTCAATTTAGACCCCTTTGCTGGCATTCTAGTTTGCTTGCCAAATGCGTACTAATGCACATGACTGCTCACAACACCTTAATCATAAACAGCATAAAGAACCTCATCACACAAAAGGCCCTAATAGGCACAGAGCCCTTCGGAGGGTGAGGAAGCCCCATTAGAGAACCCAAAATTATTATTCTAAAAGTGGTTATTGGGTCAACACTTGCTTGCTGTGTTTTTGCTCTTAATGTGCTGAGGTTGTGCAGTGGAAACTATTGTTAATATAGCTAAAGATTTAGAAAAATAAGAGTTTAGCCCTAGTGTGGAAACAATAAGATAATTGTTAATTTTAACCAGGAATGCTAAAGAGGGGCTGCCTCACCAGAGCTGCAGAGTCTTTGTGTGGTAAACCTTTTAGATAAATTTAACTGATAACTTCTGCAAAAAGGACTGACCTTTGTGTTAACAGGATTGTATTTCTACTATGTTGCAACCTGCTGTACCATGAAACTGCAACTTTTCTGTTTTCTGTTAAGCTCAAGGCAAAATGGAACAATAAGGAATAGATTATGGAAAACAGCTTTGCATTCATCTAGGTCATAAAATGTCAATAGGCCCCAAGGCCAAAAGATAATATACAAAAATCTACTATGGAAAAAGACTCTCAGAAACAAAGAAGTATGCAGAAAGACATCCTGGTTTCGTAAAGGGCAAACTGACGTAATGTTAAACTAACTCTGTATGCTTATCTTTCACTTCCCCTTAGAAATGTACTAACTTAAGATATAAAAGCTACGGTGAAAAATAAAGCACCACCAGACCCTGCTGCACACCCCAGTCTGGTTTCTCTCTCTCTCACCGATGCCGTTCATCCTGAGGGTACCCCTGGATCCTGCTGAGGCTGGATCCTGGCATATATCTATGAGTTAAGAATAAAAGTAACTAAAGCACAAACTGGAAAACAAAACTAAAGCAAAATACCAAGTGGGGATGAGACCAATGAAAATAAAACTAACAAAATATTGAGAGGAAAGGAAAGAAAGAAAAGAAGCAAAGAATAGATATGCAGAGTTAAATAGAGGTAGATGAACAAGATTTGCATACATTAAAGTTAAACTGCAATGGGACAAGAACAGTGGAAAGGCAAACTGTGGAATAAATGTAGAAAAATACAAGTTTTAAAAATTAATAATTAAAACAATAAAAAATTGAAAAGAATAAAAAAATTAAAAAATAAAGGGAAGAAAGGAAAACTCCAAAGAACTGAAAAGCCCAACATAGAAGGCAGAGGTTTATAACAACAGTAATAAGTGTGACTGAATATACACATATACATATACACCCATAAGCAAAATCAAAACACTCCAGTACAATAGATTGACCTGGTGAACAAAGGAAACCAAAAATTATATATACCAGGGCAGAACCACCTGAAGCACAAACTGGAAAACAAAACTAGAGCAAGGTGCCAATTGGAGAATAAAGCATTGAAAATAAATCTAACAAATATGTGGAGACGAAAGGAAAGAAAGGAAAAATACATATTCAAAATTAAATAGAGGTACATAAAGAAGATTTGTTTACATTAAAGAGTAACTGAACAGGGAAAAGAACAGTAGGAAAACTAAACAAAAAATAAGTGAAGAAAAAATAATAATAGGTTTAAAAATTGAAAAATTAAAATTAAAAAGAGAGATTTTTTTTAAAGGGAAACTCCACAGAATTGCAAAAGCTGAACGTAGAGACAGAGGTTTATAACAACAATAAAAACGTGACTGAAGGGGGGAAAAAAAGCTCAAAACCTTAATTAGAATTCATAGTGCCAATAAAATTGGCAACTACAATGGGGCGGGGGGAGGCGGGAAGGAAAGAAAAACAAAAAACAAAATTGAAAAGAATCTACAGAGCAAGTCAAAACATGAGAATAATACATGTTTTTCTTGAGTCACTGCTATCAGAGTCCTTTCCCTTGCTGGAAGTCACAGTCCACCTCACCTCCCTAGGATGCTCTCCAAAACTGTGCTGATCTCTGGACCTGATTTGGGGGCAGCTCAGATCCTAATCTGGTACTACCCCTATATGTTCTTGCCTCCAATGTTCACAGCTATCAGAACTAGGGCGTTTTCTTTTGTGGGAGATCAGTCAATGTCCTTTTATATATTCCATAGACACAGAGTCTGCCTAGTTGATCATATGGATTTAATCTGCAGCTTGTACAGGTGGTAGGAAGATTTTGGGTCTTCTTCCTTAGCAACACTGCCCCTAGGTTTCCATTGTAGTTTTATTTCCACCTCTACATGTGGATCATCCACTGGGGTTTGCGCTTGAGGCTGCCCTGGAGGACTTGGGTTTGCCCCTGTGAGGGCCAGATGTGGAGGTGCAACTGCTTGGGTCACAGGGGTCCGGGCAGCACCAGGTACTCAAGGGAGTTGGCGGCTAGGGCAGCAGGAAATATAGTGCTCTAGAAGGGTATGTCAACCAGTATTGGCCAATACGCACCAGGATTCTTGCATGTAGAAGCCCCCTCCCTGACAGAGAAGCCTGGCAGGCCACAGTCTACAGTGTCGCAAAGAGTCAGACACTACCTAAGTGACCATGTATGCATAGAGACAAGACTTTTTTGGCCTCTGGCAGCTCTGCCCCAGTGAGAGTTGAGCATGAAAGTGGCTCAATTTCTTTACTTGTGGGGACCCTGGTGGCGCCAAGTGTGCAGGGACATGGACTGCCTCTGCCACAGGAGTTTTGGCCCTACCAGAGTCTTTTTCTCAGCATCTTGTAGCTGGCAATCAGGAGGCCTCTTTCACCACTCTTTCTCCATAGCTCCACTCTTTTTCAGGCACTTAGAGGGCTCCCTTGCCTGGGGTACTTCTCTGTTGTTTGGAGCATCAGGCACATAGAGGGGCCCCCTGGGTGGGGTCCTACTCTGTAGAACGGTGAGTCAGGCACTTGATGGGCCAGCCTCTCTATTGTTCAGCTGCCTATGCTGCTGGGTGCGGAGAGAGAGGCTATGGTGATAACTCCACCCACTATGATTGACTCAGCAGTATCCCCTTGCTTCCATGGTGCCTGGTGTTCCTCCACAGGCATTTCCCACCCTGATCTCCTCCCTCACATCCTATCAGTCCGTCTCTCTGCAGTCAACAGCAGCCCTCGCCCTGGGGCTGCTCCACAATCCCCAAACTCCAACTCCCAACTGCTTTGCCTTCTAGGGGACCTGTGTCCCTGTCTGGAGTGTGTGTGACTGTGGCAAGGACTGTCTGATTCTCATTCCATTTAGGCCACCACGGATCAGTTGTTTCACTCTCAGCCTAAAATATTTCTCCTCTGATCCAGACAGTTGCTCCCATGTGGGGATCGGACACCGACTTCAGTTCTCCCACCCACCGAGGGCAGGTCCAGGCCTATTAACACTCCTGTTTTTCCCCCTAGTTCTTTCATCCTACTAAGTGTTGTGGTTCTATATATTCTTTTCCACTGGTCATGTACTCCTGTCAGGTCTCAGTTGGTGTTCTGCAAGCATTTCTGTGTCTGAAGGTTTATTCCTGATGTATCTGTGGAGAGAAATGTACTCCATGTCCAGCTACTGTTCTGCCATCTTGTTCATCTCAACTTTTTGACTATTAGAAATAAGACTGTCAGGAACATTCATGTGCACATCTTTGGGTAAACATGTTTTACACATAGTGAGGTGACCATGAGTCCTAGACTTGAAGCAAGAGAGCTCCATGTGGAGAAAGGGCAAGTGTATTCAGTGCAGTCTCACAGCCTGAAGACAGTGCTTTCAGACTGGAAACTAGAAGACTGAGGAGAGATACGTGAACACTGAGAAAAGGAGGTGGATGGAAAAGGTTTCTGGTAGGTGGCCCAGAATTAACTGGTCTTCAAGGTGCTTTAAGACCACCATGTAGGACGAAAGTGGAATGATTCTCATTTCCACAGACACTTCAGTATAGCCTAATTATCATGGAAGGATTTTAGGCAAGATATTAAAAACTAGATAATGGTGAAATATAAGACAGAACAGAATCAGAGCCTGAATACTGTGGCTGTAGGGAAGGTTTGGAGGAGACACACTCACCCTGCCTTGTGATCCATCAGAGTTGACTTAGAGAGATGAGTATGGCAGGTAAGTTTGGAGGGCTGTTTAGGGGCATTAAAAATGCCTTATTTCACCCACCAAATCATCTGAGTTGCTCCCCATTCTCCCTTAGAGGTGTCAGGATTGAGCCTTGCGATGTCAATTCTCATCATTGGCTGGGGAAGTGACTTGCTGACCTCATAAAGCATAACGGTGTGAACCCCTGGGGAGGGGTATATAGAGGGGTGCTCAGGGGCTCTGGAACAGACCACTGGGAGTCTTCAAAATGACTAAGGTGACTCGGAAGCCACAAGGCTCTAGAGCAGTTATGAAACAGCTGACTGCAGATACCCAGGAGGAAAAGATGAAAACCTCCTGTCAACTGAGGTCCACAAAAGTGTCAAGGTGAGCTGAACCCACCCAAGCTCCTCTTGCCAGTTGACACCGCCCCATGAGACCCCCTCCCCTGTCCTTGCCTGGCACATAGCCCTTCTCTGGCCATACTCCTTCTCCTGAAGCCATCAGTCCCATCCATCTTCACCCTCTTCCTCAAACAAATGCCGTTCTGTTCTCCCTCTCTTGTTTTCTCCAGGTGGTCAGGGTAACCATGAGGGTGAATAAGCTGTCTGGTCCTCAGCTCCGTTTTGTTCGTTGGAAGATTTTTTATTACAGTTTCAATTTCCATGCTTGTGATGGGTCTGTTCAGATTATTTTTTCCTGGTTCAGTTTTGGAAGGTTAAACTTTTCTAAGAATTTGTTCATTTCTTCCAAGTTGTCCATTTTATTGTCATATAGCGGCTGATAGTAGTCTCTTGTGATCCTTTGCATTTCTGTGTTGTCTGCTGTGATTTCTCCATTTTCATTTCTAATTTTGTTAATTTGATTCTTCTCCCTTTCTTTCTTGATGAGTCTGGCTAATGGTTTGTCTATTTTATTTATCTTCTCAAAGAACCAGCTTTTACTTTTGTTGATTTTTGCTATAGTCTCTTTTGATTTTTTTTTTTCATTTACTTCTGCCCTACTTTTTATGATTTCTTCCCTTCTTCTAACCCTGGGGTTCTTCACTTCTCCTTTTTCTAGTTGCTTTAGGTGTAAAGTTGGGTCCTTTATTTGACTTTTCTCTTGTTTCTTAAGATAAGCTTGTATTTCTATGAACCTTCCCCTTAGCACTGCTTTTATTGAATCCCAAAAGTTTTCAGTTGTCATGTTTTCATTTTCATTTGTTTCTATGCATATTTGGTTTCTTTTCTGATTTTTTCTCTTATATGTTGCTTATTCAGAAGTATGTTGTTAAGCCTCCATATGTTTGTATTTTTAATAGTTTTTCTCCCTGTAGTTGACATCTAATCTTACCACATTGTGATCAGAAAATATGCTTGAAATGATTTTGATTTTTTTTCAATTTAACAAGGCTAGATTTATAGCCCAGGATGTGATCTATCCTGGGGAATGTTTCGTGTGCACTTGGGGAAAAGGTGAAATTCATTGTTTTGGTGTGAAATGTCATTTTGATATCAATTAGGTTTAACTGCTCCATTGTATCATTTAAAGTTTGTGTTTCCTTGCTAATTTTCTGCTTGGTTGATCTATTCATAGGTGTGAGTGGGGTATTAAAGTCTCCCATTATTATTGTGTTATTGTTAATTTCCCCTTTCGTACTTGTTAGCATTTGCCTTATATATTGAGGTGCTCCTATGTTGGGTGCATATATATTTATAATTGTTATATCTTCTTCTTGGATTGATCCTTTGATCATTATGTAGTGGCCTTCTTTGTCTCTTTTCATGTCCTTTATTTCAAAGTCTATTTTAACTTATATGAGTATTGCTACTCCTAATTTCTATTGCTCACCTTTTGCATGAAACACCTTTTTCCAGCCCTTTACTTTCAGTCTGTATATGTCCCTTGGTTTGAGGTGGGTTTCTTTTAGACAGCATATATAGTGGTCTGATTTTGTAAGCATTTTACAATACTTCCTTTGTCATCTGTCTATCCATTTGTCCATCCCTCTATACAATCAACAATCAATCTTTTTCCTTTGTGCATTCTGTGGTAAATTGCAGACTTCAGTATGTGTCTCTTCAAGTATCTCAGCAAGCCTGCCATTAAGTAGTGAGATGTGTTTGTTTACAGCAATTTTCTTTGGATATTAACTTTACACACAATGAAATATAGCAATCTTTTATTTCCCCAGTCATGCTACTTTCTAACTGAAGTATAGTTGATTTACAATGTTGTGTTAATTTCTGCTTTACAGCGAAGTGATTCAGTTATACACATATATGTGTATATATACATTGTGTGTGGATCTATATATATACACATTCTTTTATTTAATCTTTTTTTTTTTTTTTTTGCTACACTGTGCAGCAAGTGGTATTAGTTCCCCGACCAGGATTTGAACCTGCATCCCCTGAAGTGGAAGTCTGGAGTCTTAACCCCTGGAATGCCAGGGAAGTCAATCTCTTAACCCCAATCTCTTACTCCATTTCTCCCCCAATTCTCTCTGCCTTGGAAGTCATAAGTCTGTTTCTATGTCCATGAGTGTGTTTCTGTTTCATACATATGTTCATTTGTGTCTTATCTTAGATTCCACATTTAAATGATATCATTTGGTACTTGTGTTTCCCTGTGTGCCTCACTTCACTTACTATGATCATCTCTCGGTCCATGCATGTTGACTCAAATGGCTTTATTGTAGTAGCTGTACATATTCTTGTATCCTTTGAACCATAGATAGAAATATTCATCTATGGTTATTTTCCCAGATATATTATTAAAAGGTGTGTAGTAAACCACTCTTGGTATAGTACATCCATTTTGAGTCTGTATTAGGATTTTATATGCATATGTCAGTCAGTTCACTTCAGTTGCTCAGTTGTGTCCAACTCTTTGCGACCCCATGGACTGTTGCATGCCAGGCTTCCCTGTCCATCACGTACTACCTGAGCCTGCTCAAACTCAGGTCCATCGAGTGGGTGATGCCACCCAACCAGCTCATCCTCTGTCATCCACTTCTCCTCCTGCTTTCAATCCTTCCCAGCATCAGGGACTTTTCCAATGAGTCAGTTCTTCACATCAGGTGGCCAAAGAATTGAAGTTTCAGCTTCAGCATCAGTCCTTCCAATGAATATCCAGGAATAATACCCTTAAGGATTGACTGGTTTGATTTCTTTGCAATCCAAGGGACTCTCCAGAGTATATATGGGTATGAATAAATATTTATTGTGCTTATGCTTCGTCTTTTGGAGAAAAAGAAGAATACTTATGAATATAACTCAAAAAATGTCAATGTATTCTTTTATATGTACATGTGGGTATGAATAAATGTTTGCTATGCATATGATGCCCTCTCAAGGAGAAACAGAAAAATGCTAACGAATGTAATTTATAAAATCCAAATGTATTCACTCATATGTATATGTGTAGCACAGAAACTGTCCTCAATGCTCTGTGGTGACCTAAATTGGAAGGAAATTTTAAAAAAGGTTATGTTTATACACACACATGCTTGATATGCTTTGCAGTACAGCAGAAAGTAACACAACTTTGTTAAGCAACTACATGTGTACATAGTGTAGGCTCATTTACTGGAAGTTCTAGATGAAGCAAAAGTAATCTAAACTAATAGAACTGAGAACAGGGGTTGCATGGGGGAAGGACAGTGTGGGGAAGTGTACTAAAGTGATTCTCTAGGATGATGGGGGGAAATGCAGTGAGCATTAGATATATAATCTTGGTGATATTACAGAAATATGTATGCAATGCAAATTCCAAACAGGGTATTACTAAGTGGCTCCATGCAATTATAAATTTACTAGATAATGTCAAATTGTCCTTCAGAAATTTGCATCACACTATGCTTTCACATCACTGCTGAAACACTCATTTTCCAATTCTTCATCCACAATTTGGAGGAAAAATTTGGTATTTTTCAAATTTCTCATTGAACTTTGACAATTTACATGGTGAGAAATTGTATCCCATTAATGTTTTGGTTTGCATTTCTTTTATTACCAATTAGGTTCCACATTTCTTCCTGATTTTCAATAATTTTTTTTCTGGGTATTTCTCTGTACCCTGGTTTACTTCACGATTCTCTTCTATTGGGTTTTTCATCTTCTTTTCTTATTTTAACTTTGGACTCTGCATAAATGAGGTAAATGAGTCCTTTGTCAGCTATCTTCCAAATATTTTTCAATTGTCATTTTATAATTCCTTGTTTATTGTGTATCCAGCCATGCAGGAATTTTACTACAAAGAAAGTTATGTAAATTTTCCCTTTTAAGCTTCTGGCAAAGATCATGTAAAATAAGAAATTTAAATAATTGCCCCAAACTCTAGGAAGCTAGAGGGTGTGGTTAAAAGAATCAGGAGGTGGCCAACTCTGTCTGAATTGCTCCTCATACTCCCCTAGAGGTATCAGGATGGGGCTTTGTGATATCAAGGCTCACCCAGGGCCACCATTGGCTGGGGAAGTGACTTGCTGACCTCATAAAGCATAAGGGTGTGGCCCCCTAGGGAGGGGTATATATATAGGGGTGCTCAGGGGCTCTGGAGCAGACCACTGGGAGTCTTCAGAATGACTAAGGTGACTGGGAAGCCACAAGGCTCTAGAGCTGTTATGGAACAGCCGACTCTAGATACCCAGGAGGAAAAGATGAAGACCTCCTATCAACTGAGGTCCAAAGGAAGTGTCAAGGTGAGCTGAACCCACCTAAGCTCCTCATGTCTTTCTCTGTTTGACTTATTTAGTATGATCATCTCTAGGTCCATCCATGTTGAAAACAAATATCATTATTTCATTCTTTCTTATGGCTAACATTCCATTTTATGCACAATATATCTGTCTTTATCCATTCACCTATCTACGGGCATTTAAGGTTGTTTCCATGTCTTTGCTACTGTACATTGTGCTACTATAAACACTGTTGTGCATATCACTTTTATGATGGGAGTTTTCATCTTACTGGATATATTCTGAGTAGTGAGACTGTTGGATCATATGGTAACTGTATTTTTAGAGTTTTTAAAAAACTCTATACCGGGGAGGGAGTTGGGAGGGAGTTTCAAAAGGGAGGGGATATATGTATACATATGACTGATTCATGTTGAGGTTTGACAGAAAACAACAAATTTCTGTAAAGCAGTTATCCTTCAATAAAAATCTAAAAATTAATTGTAAAAGAAATGTTTACTGTTTTCAATAGTGGCTGCATCAGTTTCTTGACTTTCATGTGTAGGATGTTGTTAATCTTACTGCAGTACATGATTGGCTTACATGTGTTTTTCAAAATCTGCTTTTTTTTTCCCTTAAATACTCTTAGGAGTGGAGTTGCCAGATCATATGGTCAGTCTCTTGTGTTCTTTACAAGGCACTTTGTAGTGACATTTATAATGGCTCCTACCAAATATACCCCACTAATACCATAAAGATTCCCCTTTAAAAGTGTTTCTCTACAATGTCTTTGTATACTATTTGATACTTTTTCACTACTCAGAGGTGATACCTCACTAGTATAGTTTGTGTATCTCTAATAATACACTGGGCTTCCCAGGTGGCAATGTCGTAAAGAATCCTCCTACAGAGGCAGGAGTCAAAGGAGATGTGATTTGGGAAGATCCCCTGGAGGAGGAAATGACAACTCACTCCAGAATTCTTGCCTGAAAAATTCCATGGACAGAAGAACTTGGTGGGCTATGGTCTCTGGGATCACAAAGAGGTGAACTTGAAAGAGTTCACAGTAATTCACTATAATGAGCATATTTCATGTGCTTTTAAAGAAATACTGAGAATTAGATTTACCTGTTGATATTTGCTTCCAGATACGGTGTGCTATTTGACATTTTTCATTCACAGGAGACTGCTAGCAATTTTTGAAAAACATATCATTTAAAGCCCAGCAGCCTTGGGAATATTAAGTGATTATGTTTTGGTTTTTTTAAAAGCACTTTGAGCTGTATTTAACTGTTGATGTTTTCTTCCTGAGAGTGTCCTGGATTGTCTTTTTCACTTTTATTTATTTATTTATTTGGATGAATGACTCCTGTCATGTTCAAGCGTAGGTGTCATGTCAAGTCCAGCAATAGGACCTTGTGAATATCAGATGTCCATCAGTGATAATTTTAAGGCTGCTGATACAGAGAAAACACTCCTTGCTGCAAGGTTTTATTATTCGCTCCTCTTTTAGGATGGCCTGTTCTGCCTAAGAGTTTTTATCAGGTCTGGAAGTACATTTGAGTAGAACGAGCCAGAGGATGCCACCAAACCTGGTGTCTCCTCACTCTTGGATCTCTGAAGTAAATGTTCTTATTCTCTTTAAGTTGAAGTCAAGGATGAGTAGGTTTTACGTGCACAGATTCTTGTTCTGAGACACTGAGACTACTCCATGTATTCAGCTGTGCTTGCTTTTCCCTACATATTATTGGAAATTGTATTGTCTACCACTCTCACTGCAATAGATTTACATGGATTTTGTATTTCATATGTATCTGTGGGAAGAAATTAATACCAAGTTCCAGATGTATCCCTTCCATCCACCAAGGTGCTCAGCCACCCATAAGTTTCTTGCCAGGTTGCATGTCCACCTCACATTTGTGTGGGTGCTCACTGCAGTGAATTTTTGTATCCCAAAACTCCATTATGTCCCATGATATTTCTTGAATTGCTCCTTCACTCAGTGTGATGATCTCTGGATTTATCTCTATTGCTGAAGATGGCCTACTTTCACTTTCAATCCTTGATTCAAAATTCATTCCAGACCTGTATCACACTTCTTTATCCATTCCTCTGTCCAGGTACACGATATGAACTTTGATCTTTTTGATGTTCTGAATGGTGTGGCAGAATCCATTTTGGGGTGGGTGGTGTTCGAAATCTGTTCATGTCTGAAATACTCCAGGAGAGGATCTTATTTATCATACTGTCTCTACCTCTTTATTTATTTATTTTTCTCTCATGGAAGTGCACTTTTCTTGTCATGGTCATAGTGGCTCTTACCATGTCCATCCCACCAGTACCCTAAAGCATCCACTGTACTAATGCTACTCTACCATTGATGCCATGTCCAGCATTTGACAGTGGCCTTTTTCCATGCTCAGGCAGAGGTGATAATGTCCTCACAGCTTAGATGTTTGTATCTCTTAGAATTCACCCTATGTGCCCATTGTCATGTGCTTTTATAAAAAACATGGAATTGTGTTTACCTGTTCATATCCTCTTCCTGTTAGCTTCTCCTGTGTTTACTGTATTAATTTTCCCCTCTGTGAGCCCTGGAAATTTGTTAAGGGTGGGTATCATTTGGAGCTCAGCACCCTTGTGAACAGTGTGGCCATCAGCAAGCATTTTAAGGTTGCTGTTAGAGGAAATGTCCACAAGGCGGCAGCATTTTTCATTCCCTCCTCTTGTTCCTATGGTAACAGCAGCCTCCGAGGTTATTCCAGGCCTGGTTGTAAATAAGAGTAGAATGAGGCACAAGATGACACCAAAAGTTTTTGTCTCTTTAGCCTTTGAGGTTTGTCTTTAAGTCTAACTTTATTTCTTATTTAAGACTCTTCACACCATTGTAGTCATTGCAGGGAAACATTTTCTCCTTCCTTTCCACGGATACCTGGAGGGATTCAACTGCCGTTATTATCATAGCTATCTTTTAGGATCTGTTGAGGACATGTCTCTTGATACAGGAGGTCCATGTGGATTATGAATTGCATAGGTATTTGTGGGTACAACTTTATTCCAGTCTTCACCTTTCGGCCTCTCACCCACCGATACCCTTTGCTAACTGTTACCAGGAACCTAAGTCCACTTCACTTTTGTTTGGGTACTCATCTCCATCAGTATGTTTTTTAATCCCCTCTGGAAGGTATATGTTGTGATTTGTCTTTAATCTGCCCTTCTTTATTTACTGTGATTCACTCTAGATTTCTGCATATCCCTGAAAATGGCATTTTTTACATTTTCATGTCAGAGTCATATTTCATTGTGGCTCTATGTCCAATTTCTTTCTCTCTTCGTTTGCAGCCAACGATTCTCTTTCCTTTCATCTCTTGGGCATTATGAATGCTGCTGAAGTGCATTTTTGTGGGAGTGGGGGTGTGGGCATGTTTTCCATGATCTGTTGGTTTCTCAAATGCTCTGGGATTGGAACCACCACATGATATCATGTGTCCCATTTTGTGATTCCAGGGCATTTTGACAGTCTTGCCCATGAATGTTCTGGTCGCTTATCTACCACCAGGGGCATATAAGGGACGCTTTACTAATATTGCTCTACTCTTTCTTGTCTATAGAGTTTTGGATAATGGCCTGTTTGGTTTCTCACTAGTGCTATTGCATTGCAGTTTAATTTTTCGTATCACTGATTATGAAGCAAATGAGGCACATTTCCAGAGGCTTCTTTCTAAGCATTGACTGGCATTTACCTGTTGAACTTTCCTTCCTTATCGTGTGGTGTGTTCTTGTTTTTGTTTCGGTGTGCTACCCCTGGCCATTTTGTAAGGGTAGGTGTCATTTAGAGCCTGGTCGCCTTGTGAATAATCAGTGTCTATCAGCCTCAGGTTTATGGTTGCTGCTCCCGAAAGTGGCCACCAGGCGGCAGCATTTTTTTGGGTTCTCCTCTTGTTACTGCAGTAACTGCATTTTTAGAGGTATGAGCAATTTCTGCTTGTAAATGAGAGTAGAATGAACTAGAGGAAGCTCTGCCCCCGACCCCAAAATCTTGTGTTTCCTTCATTCTCGGTTTTCTTGTAGTTCATATTTCTTGTTTAATGAAGCTGATGTACAGAGTTGCCTTTGTTGTGGCTGTACCAATTCTTGCTCCCTTACACCAATACATAGAGGCATTCAGCAGTGTTTATTTCCTCCGACCTGCTCTCAGAAAGTGTGTAGTATATCACTCTTGCTAAGTCGGTCCCTGTGGATTATGTATGTGACAGGTATTTGTGGGAATCCACGAATTTCAGCCTACCAATGTAAGCCTTCCTCTCACCCATTGCCTTTGCTAAGCATCAGGGTGTTCCCAGCACTGATGGGAACCCACTTAACCTCAGTTGGTGTACTCACTGGCAGCAATATTGTCTGTCCAGTTTGAAAGGTAAATGCTATGGCATAGCTCTCATCTGCCCTTCTTCACTGACTCTGATTATCACCACACTTATCTGTACCTCTGACAATGACATTATTTCCTTGTTTCAATGCCTGAGTCATATTCCATCATGAACCTGGATTCCATTCCTTGATCCATTCATCTCTTCCTCACTGCGTACTTTCTTTACATTCATCTCTGGGCACTGGGAATGCTGCTGCAGTGCATGCTCTCTTGCCTGTGGTTTTCAAAATCTGTGTATTTCTGAAGTATCCTAGGAGTGGAAAGGCCTAGTCATACTGTCTCTTTTGTTTCTGTAAAGTCACATGGACAGTGATTTTTATACTGGCTCTTCCCATTGATATGCCTCACTAGTATAAAAGGATCCCCCTCACTAATGTTAATCTACCATTTCTGGTCTGTACCATTTTCCATGGTGGCCTTTTCCAGTGCTCAGAGTTGATGTCTCGTGGCAGTTTAGATTTTGTATCTCTGATAAGAAACACTGTTTAGTACTATTCATGGGCTTTTTACACTATTCATAGGGGTTTTGGTTTTGAAAGCATTTTGAGTTGTATTTTCCTGGTTATGTTTACTTCCAGAGTGTGTCCCGGTTTTGTTTTGGTTTTTGTTTGTTTCTAATATTATTATTATTATGTTTGATGTGTGACCCCTGACATGTTGAAGGTTAGATGTCATGTTGAGTCCAGCGGCCTTGTGAATATCAGATGGACATCAGCAATAGTTTGAAGGCTGCAATTACAGAGAAAAGCCTCCATGCTGCAAGGATTTTTTTAATTCCCTCCTCTTTTAGAATGGCTACTGTTGTCTTAGTGTTTTTGTCATGCTTGGTTGTATATTAGAGTAGAATTAGCCAGAGAAGCCACCAAACCTGGTATCTCCTCACTCTCCTTAGCTCAGCCCACCTTAGCTTAACTCCCCTTAGCTTAGCTCTCCTTAGCTCAGCTCTCCTTAACTCAACTGTCTGTAGCTCTCCTTATCTTAGCTCTCCTTAGTTTAGCTCTCCTAAGCTCAACCCTCCTAGCTGTCCTTAGTGGAGCCCTCCTTAGGATAGCTATCATTAGCTCTGCTCTCTATAACTTTCCTTAGCTCAGCCCTCCTTGGTATAGCTATGATAAGCTCGACTCTCCTTAGGTTAGATTTCCTTAACACCACTCTCCTCTCATTAGCTTAGCTCTCCTAACCTCAGTTCTCCATAGTTCAACTCTCCTTAGCACAGCCCCCCTTAGGATAGCTATCATTAGCCCAGCTCTCCTTCAGTCAGTCAGTTCAGTAGCTCAGTCTTGTCCGACTCTTTGCAACCCCGTGGACTGCAGCACACTTGGCCTCTCTGTCCATCACCAACTCCTGGAGTTTACTCAAACTCGTGTTCAAGTTGGTGATGCCATCCAGCCATCTCATTCTCTGTTGTCCCCTTCTCCCCCTGCTTTCAATCTTTCCCAGCATCAGGCTCTTTTCGAATGAGTCAATTCTTCACATCAGGTGGCTAAAATATTGGAATTTCAGCTTCACCATCAGTCCTTCCAATGAATATTCAGAACTGATTTCCTTTAGGATGGACTGGTTGGATCTCCTTGCAGTCCAAGGGATTCTCAAGTCTTCTCCAATACCACAGTTCAAAGGCATCAGTTCTTCAGCACTCGGCTTTCTTTGTAGTCCAACTCATACATCCATATATGACTACTGGAAAAACCATAGCTTTGACTACATGGATCTTTGTTGGCAAAGTGATGTCTCTGCTTTTTAATTTGCTGTCTACGTTAGTCATGACATTTCTTCCAAGGAGTAATCATGGTTTCATTTCATGGATTTAGTCACCATCTGCAGTGATTTTGGAGCCCTAAAAATAAAATCTGTCACTGTTTCCACTATTTCCCCATCTATTTGCCATGAAGTGATGGGACCAGATGCCATGATCTTAGTTTTCTGAATGTTGAGTCTTAAGCCAACATTTTCATGCTCCTCTTTCACTTTCATCAAGAGGCTCTTTAGTTCTTCTTCACTTTCTGCATAAGGGTGATGTCATCTGCATATCTGAGATTATTGATATTTCTCCCAGCAATCTTGATTCCAGGTTGTGCTTCATTCAGGCCAGCGTTTCTCATGAGGTACTCTGCATATGAGTTAAATAAGCAGGGTGACAATATACAGCCTCGACGTACTCCTTTCCCTATTTGGAACCAGTCTGTTCCATGTCCAGTTTTAACTGTTGCTTCCTGACCTGCATATAGATTTCTCAAGAGGAAGGTCAGGTGGTCTGGTATTCCCATCTCTTGAAGAATTTCACAAAGTTTGTTGTGATCCACTCAAAGTCTTTGGCACAGTCAATAAAGCAGAATTAGATGTTTTTCTGGAACTCTCTTGCTTTTTGATGATCAAACAGATGTTCCAATTTGAACTCTGGTTCCTCTGCCTTTTCTAAATCCAGACTGAACATCTGGAAGTTCATGGTTCACATACTGTTGAAGCCTGGCTTGGAGAATTTTGAGCACTGTTTTACTAGTGTGTGAGATGCGTGCAATTGTGCAGTAGTTTGAGCATTTCTTGACATTGCCTTTCTTAGGAATTGGAATGAAAACTGAACTTTGCCAGTCCTGTGGCCACTGCTGAGTTTTCCAAATTTGCTGGCATATTGAGAGCAGCACTTTCACAGCAACATCTTTTAGGGTTTGAAATAGCTCAGCTGAAAGATCCCCAATCTTTACCATCTGAGGACCCCAGTTCCTTCAGCCCTTGTGACCCAGATCTCCTCAAGTCAAGTGACTTATCCCTTAGACATAGATCCCACGTTATGCCCAGATTTTTCTGAGTCCCCAGACAGAGATCCTCAAAACCCTTCTTGGAGAAATATTCCCTCTCCTGCACTGGAACAGAGCCCTGTTTTCAGCCTGACCCCAGTCTAGAAGTTACAGCCTTCCAGGTCTCCTCAAGACTCCCTCCGTCACCCACAGACACATCCCTCCCAGTGCCTTTCCTCAGAGCGGCCAAACTGTCGGAGAACAAAAGAAACCAAATCTAATTCACATTAGGCTGGTCTGTCATAGCTGGTCAGGATCCGTCCTTCCCACCAATACCCTCACCCTGACTTTCCCCTCACCTTCCTGCCCTGGACACTCCACCCAAGGAAGACAGACCAGACTCTGGACAGTGGTCTGGGCTTTCTCAGCATCTTCTTCTTCCACAGGCACCTTGACCTTTTTGCAGTCCCATGACCGTGAGCAGGTCTCCAGAGGAGAGTACTGGGGGAGATGCTGGGAGAACAGAGTGGAAGCCCACAGTGAGAGGCAGAGGCAGCAAAGTCCACCTCTACACCAGCTCTACAGGAAGGATATGGAGCTGGTCCCTGAAGGACCACAGACTGCTTGCTTGGACAGTTGAGTGAACTTCTCTGTGAACATACACAGGATGGGAATGCCTGGTCCTGTCTGAGATGGTGGGGTGGAGTGGGACAAACCAGGATACTAGCATTGCCAACTGCTCTGTGTCCAGGGAGAGTTAGGAAAATGCTCAGTGTTTGCTCAGTTAAGCAGGACACAGTCAGGAAGAGAAGTCTTCATCCCTGTCTCACAGAGACCATCCATTAGGTTCAGGCTACTCCCTGCACAAAAGGTGGAGCAGAAGGCCCAGCTCTAAGGTCTGACTTATATCAGTAAACAACTGATGAAATCTATTATTTTCCTTAGGCCAAAGATGCTTTCAAAGACATTTCCATATACTTCTCCAAGGAAGAATGGGCAGAGATGGCAGAATGGGGAAAAATCTGATATAGGAATGTGAAAAGGAACTATGAACTGCTGCTTGCTATAGGTAACAGGAAGTGTTGGGTGCCTGTGAGCCTGGGAAACATGAAACAGGTCTTCACCCTCAGTGTTCACTTGGCCCGCTCTTAGGTGGCTTCATCTGCTCACAGTTCCCTTTTGTGTGGAGACTAACCTGGAGGAAATGTTTATAGTTCTGTACCAAAGGGAGGTTGACCCGGCAGTGCAGAGCAAACCTCTTGCCTTGTCCTACATGTCCCAGCCCACCTACCGATTTCCCTGACTTTGTGACACTTCCCATTGCTTCTGTGTTCTGTGCCTCCTGCAGTGCAGAGCAAACTTCTTGCCTTGTCCTACATTCTCCCAGCCCATCTACCGATTTCCCTGACTTGGTGACACTTCCCATTGCTTCTGTGTTCTGTGCCTCCTTCTTAATACAAGTATTTTGCTTCTTTCCAGGCCTCTGAGACCCTCAACCAGCTTTCATGCATCACCGTAGGCAGGTCATCAAACCCCAGGCAAATGACACTGGGGATTCTGATGAAGAATGGACACCAAGGCAGCAAAGTGAGGGGCAAAGATGATTTAGAAGTGTCTTCCTGAAACCAGCCTGGGCTTAGGTCTCAACTGCATCTCAGACATTAGCAAAGAAAACATAATTTCCAGCATTCTGAAGTAGTTGTGGCTGAATATTGACATCAGCCTGAATGAAGGTGAAAGTATAGGTTTTCCAGTGTAATTCAAAGTTTTATGTTTAAAATTTATCATTCTTTTTAAAAAGAATTATTTTTGCTAAACATTGTTAATGAAAGGCAATTAAAGAAATCTTAGACTATAAGTTCACCAAAGAGATTCATAATACTAATCTCATAATAATTCAATTATTGGATTAAATCTCTTAGAAGAGGAAATTATTAATATATTATGATAAGATACATTATTTATGTATGTATATAAAATGACACCACATGATCTCCTTACCCTAAGTTGAAACTAATTATTTGTTTTGATTCTGGGAAAGGATTTGAGAGAACTATTTATTCTCCCTGATCTTTCCCACATTTCACTGACAAGAGACAGCATCAGGTAAATAAAAATGAAGTACACTCATTATAAAATAGAAGTGAGCAGCTCTCTTTCTCTTCTGCTGCTCAAAGAGTTTAGAAGAGGTAATCTGCCTAGACTGATGAAAATAATTTAGATCATTCTATGATTCTCCATCTATGGATTTCTGTTCTCCCAGATTTTTAAAAATTATTTATTTAATTTTGGATGCATTGGGTCTTCGTTGCTGTGCACGGGGTTTCTCTGGTTGCAGTGACTGGCTTCTCATTGCAGAGCACATGTGGGCTCAGTAGTTTGTGATACACAGGCTTAGTTGTCCCACAAAAAGTGGAATCTTCCTGGGCCAGCGATCGAACCTGTGTCCTCTGCATCAGCAGGCAGATTCTCATTCACTGTGCCACCAGGGAAATCCATCTGTTCCCTTAGGTTATTAAAACTAGTGTAAGAGACATCAAAACCATAGGTTTTGACATGAAGAGAGATACTTCATAGGGAATACATACCCCATGGTTCACCATACCTCTACAGAACTTCATTGACCTTCTTAACAATTTCTGAGTGTAGAGTGCACTATTGCTAACTATGTACACATTGCTCTATAACAAATCTGTAGAAAATTTTCATCTTGCATGATTGAAGCCCTATACCCATTGAGCAACAATTCTCCAATTCTTCCTCCTCACAGACCTTGGCAACCAGAATTATATTTTCTGTTTCCATGGATTTGATTACTGTAGATACCTCATAAAAGTGGAATCATGCAATATTTGTCATTTTTGATGGGTTCATTTCACTTAGCATAATATCATCAAGGCCCATCCTTGGTGTAGCATATGACAAAATTCTTTTTAGGGCTTCAAAACTTTCCATTGTGTGCATGTGTATATAATATATATAAGGTATATATAATCTTTATCTGTTTATCCACCCATGAACATTTAGACTGCTTTCACATCTTGCCAATTGGGAATAATGCTGCAATGACCATAGATGTGCGCACTATTTATTCAAGATCTAGCTTTCAAATTTATGGAAATATACTCTAGAGTTGGATTGCTAGATCATACAGCAGTTCCAATTTTCTGAGGAAACTCCATACTGTTTTCTATAAAGGTTGAAACATTTTACATTTCCAACAAAAGTGTATAAGGGTTCCAATTTCTCCATATCCTTACCAACCTTGCTATTGTCTTTTTGTTCATATTGGCCATCACAGAAGGTATGAGATAATTTATGGTGTGGTTTAAATTTGTATTTCCCTATTGATTAGTAATATTGAGCATCTTTTCATATGTTTATTGGCCATTTGTGTATTTTCTTTGGAGAAATGTCTGTTCAGTTCCTTCTCCCACTGGGTTAGTCAGCTCAGGCTGCCATAACAAAACAGACTGCATGGCTTAAACCACAGAATTTGTTTTCTTCCAATGCTGGAGCATTGGAAGTTTGATATCAGGGTGCCATTGTGGTCAATCTGGTTCTTTTCCTGGCTTATAGGTAGCCTTCATATTGGTGTATGCTTATCAACCCCTTATCAGATACATATTGTACAAATATTTTCTGCAGTCCTGTAGGTGGTCTGTTCACTCCTTTCCTTTGTTTCACTCTGGTCCTCTTGTTTCACTCTGTGTCTTTTGCTGCACAGAGGTTTTAAGGTTAATAAAGTCTCATTTGTCCATTTTTACTTTGTTACTACTTGTGCACTTGGTATCAGATCTAAGGAATCGTTGCTGATTCAGTGTCGTGAAGCTTCACCTTTATTTTCTTCTAAGAGTCTTATCAAGTCTTACATTTAGGTCTTTAATCCAGTCTGAATTGATTTTTCTTCATGATGTAAAATCTTCATTATTTTGCATATGGAGAGTTTGTTTCCCCAGGACCATTCATTACAGGGATTAAACTTTCCCTGATGTCTTGACACCTTTGATGAAGATCATTAGACCATGTATCCAAGAGTTTACTTCTGGCTGTCTATTCTGTTCCACTGATTGGTATGTCTGTCTTTATGCCAGTGGGCTTCCTCAGTGGCTCAGCAGGTGAAGAATCTGCCTTCAATGCAGGAGACACAGGAGATGCGGGTTCAATCCATGAGTTAAGAAGATCCCCTGGAGAAGGAAATGGCAACCCCCTCCAGTATTCTTGCCTGAGAAATCCCCTGGACAGAGGAGCCTGGTGGGCTACAGTCCAAAAGGTTGCAAGGAGTCAACACGAATGAGTGACTAAGCATGCACTTTATGCCGAAACTACACTCTTTTGGTTACTGTACCTTTGTAATATGTTCTGAAATCAGAGGCCTCCAGCTTTGCTGTTTTTTCTAAGTTTGTTTTGCCTATTTGGGGTTCTCTGAGATTCCGTATTAACTGTGGGATGGATTTTCTAGATCCGAAAAAAATTCTATTTGGATTTTAATAGGAACTGCATTGAAGCTTTAAATTGCTTTGGGTAGTATGAACAGCTTAATAACATTGTCTCCAAATCCATAACCATGAGACACCTTTCCATTTACTTGCGTCAGATTCCTTTCAGTAATACTTTGTAGTTTTCAATGTATAAGTCTTTTATCTCCAGAAGGTCACTCCCAATTATTTCATTCTTTTTGATACTATTATAAATAAGGTTATCGGGGTTTCTCTGGTGGTCCAGTGGCTCAGACTCCACAGTCCCCATGCAGAGAACTTGGGTTTAATCCCTGGTCTGGGAACTAGATCCCACATGCTGCAACAAAGACCTGGCACAAATAAATAAACAAAAAATTTTTTTTAAAAATTTAAACTCATCTCATTAGAACTGTTTCAAATGAATTCTTTTTAATGGCTGAGTAATATTCCATGGTGTATACAAGTGCTCAGACCTGGTGCACTGGGAAGACCCAGAGGAATCGGGTGGAGAGGGAGGTGAGAGGGGGGATCGGGATGGGGAATACGTGTAAATCTATGGCTGATTCATATCAATGTATGACAAAACCCACTGAAAAAAAATAAATAAATAAAGGAGAAATTGAAAAAAAAATTTAAACTCAGCTCCTGACTATAGCTTTAAAAAATAAAAAAAAAATAGAATTATTTTCTTATTTTCCTTTTTGGAATGGTCATTGTTCATGCATGGAAAGATATTTGCATGTTGATTGTGCAACTTTCTGTGCAGGTTTTGTGTGTGTGTGTGTGTGTGTGGAATTGTAAAGATTTTCTGCACATAAAAGCATGCCCTCTGTGAACAGGCATAATTTTACTTCTTTCTTTCCAAATGGAAGCCTTTGGTTTCCTTTTCTAATCTAATGCCCTGGCTAGGACTTCTAATATTATGTTGAATAGAAGTGTTGAGAATGGGCATCCTTGCCTTTTTTTTCTTGATCTTAGAAGTTCTCAGCTTTTCACTGATGACTATGATGTTAGAGATAGACTTTTCATATATGATCTTTATTATATTGCAGTCATTTCCTTCTGTTTCTACTTTGTTGAGTATTTTTGTCATGAAAGGCTAGTAAATTTGTTAGATACTCTATGGACATAAGATGAAGCACAGATGAAGTTTCATTTTTTTTTTTAATTTTGAGAAAATTATGTAATGCTCCCATTGGAAGCATAGGAGTCGATGATACAGAAATCACTTTCCATTCCTCCTTTGGTAATCCTTGTCCTTGTCACTCTCTGGCTCAGAATCCTGTGTCCTTAATTAGAATGTCCAGCCAAAACACTGATTCTCATCATTTTTTAGGTAAACGTTCTTGGATGGCCTTTAGAGTGGAGCACAGCAAACACCAGAAGGTGAGTATTTCCCAAATCCTGTTGACAAAAATCCTCCTCATGGATCCAGTCACAGGTGAGAATAAGAGAAAACACAGAGATCCTGGAGACTGCTGCCTTCCTGTCCTGAATCTTTAGCACAATATCTGATATCATCACCATCTTTATAGTTAGTAAGAACAGCAATGATAGTAGGCTGTTCTACTGTTACATTATTTTCACAATATTTCAGACTTTAAGTATTTTATGTGAATAAACTTACTTAAAAATTAAAACAATCCTACAGTACCTCTAAGTAGGTATATAGCTATCACCATTATAGATCAAGAAATTGAGGCAAAAAAAATGTTTAATTATGTTTCACTGGTAGTGCAATCTAATCCAAAGCACCTTCTCCTAACTGGTTGAAACTTCCACAGTTCTATAAAGTTTATTCATATATCTTATTTATATATCTTTATATCATTCATCTGAGAGATGTTTTCAACCTCAGTTCTTTTGTGCTGTGCTAGTGAGGGATATGCTAAGACATCAGACTAAGGGAAGCTTAAGGACGTGTTGGGCAGTTTGTAAAGTGGACGGTCCAAGATGAAGAAGCTTAAGGACATGCTGGACAGTTTGTAGAGTGGATGGTCCAAGATAAAGAAGGTGACATGATCCCTACCTCACAGCCTCCCACTCCAATAAGAGGAAGCAACTCGCAGCCCTGACAAGCCTCAGGTTTATGACTAAAAACAACAAATAAGAAAATAACTGAAGGACTTCACATAGGTTACCTGCTTTTGAGTAGAAACTCATCATCTGGACGTGATTTCAAATGCTCATTCTTGTAGGAGGAAGTAATAAGTCCTTCCTCTGAGCTCTGATTAGACAACTCTCCTGTTTGGAATCATTTGTTTAGCCTGCCCCTGTGTTGTGAGCTTTGAGAGCCTAGCCCATACCCGTTAATTCTCAGAAGTCCAGGTCCAGCTCAAAGTCCCTGAGGGCCCCCTAAATGTTTTGTGAATGAGTGACTCCACATTTAAACATTCATCTAGGAATAAGAAGGTCAAGGAATGCTGAAGATAGTATTTAGTACAGTTTTAGTATATATTTATATATTCATTTAATTAATTATTAAATTCTATTATTTAATTATTAACTTAATTATTATAAATTAATTAAATTATAATGGTTAATTATTACAGTTAACAATTAATTAATATTAACTTTAAAATAATGTGACTATAATTAAAAATAATTATACACTATAATATATAATATACTTAATTATAAGTATACCTAATTAATATTAATTAATAATTGATATAATCAATTATTATAATTAATAACCACTAATTATTAAATTATATTGTTGATTACATTTATTAATATATAATATATCATATATGTTTATGTTTTATTATATTTATATTTAGTATATATTCAAATATAGAGGTAGTTGAGGGGATATATTGATGGGAAGGACATAGGCTCAAATTCATACTGTATTAAATAGCTTACACAGCGATTTGTTGAATGTTATATTTCATGTTCACTATAACATTAAGAATTAAGATATATACCAATTTATGGATCAGAAAACTGAGGAGAGCCAACTAGTCGTAAATCCTTGATCAAGCAGATTTGATGAGGCCAGCTACTTTAATTCCGAACATTGTCTCTAAGAGGACATGGCAACCTGCAACTTTCAGCTCATTTTCTTTACTGTCTAAATGAGTTTCTGCCGATTGTCTTTTCTCTTCTCAATCTCACTGCTTTGTCACCTTATTTTCCAGATGTGTTTTGTCCCCTCTGTAATTATCCATAGTTCCTGTTCCATCAATGCTCCAATAATTAATAGAAAATCCACCAGATTTCTCTATAAACCCTTACCTCCAGCTATTCTCCCTGCCTTGCTCTCACTTTTATGCAGAAAGTTGAAGGGAAAAAACCTTAAGACATGAATTCTAGTTTTGATTCACTACCCACTTAGGTCCTTGTTTTACACTCCAGTGTTCAGACCACATCTTCCACCAGCTATTTCCAAGAATTTTCAAAGTATTAACTAAAGTCATGCATGTGAAAACACTTCATACAGTCCTAAAGAACTAAAGAAATGCATGTTGTCTTTTACTCACACAGAAGGCAATGTCCAGAGGACCATTAGGTAAGGTTTCTAGTTTGAAAGAGTTGCCAGGAGCAGCAAAATTGCTGAAGACGAGTGGCTCCAAGCAGGCTCAGAAACCAGTGCCCCCTCCCAGAGAAGCAAGGACCCATGGACAGCACCCCAGACAAAAAGTCGGTAAGAGAAAATTTGGGGAGTTCCTCTAATTACTTTCTCTAATCCCTGTAGAAAAGCTAAGTATGGCCTAGGTGTGTGGCATGGACTTTGGGTAGGCATGGCTTTAAGCTGGACTGATCTGAGACATGAAGTTAGCACTGGGGCCATGGGAAAATCTTATACATTTTCTGCGGTCCTGACTGCTTATCTGTAAAATGAAGATAAGGATACATAACTCATACAGTGTTTGAAAGCATTATATTAAATGCAAAAGTGCTGACACCTACAAGTAGTTCAATAAATCCAGTTGTAATAATAGGGACCACACTGTGTTAGTGTTTATGCCCAGACCTCTGCTTAATCCCTCACGTGTCATGTGCCCTAAACGTTTATTTTCTGAGTAGATGTTTCAGTGAACTATTTTCTAAGTAAGAAGGTTGGGGAATTAAACCTACTAACAGGCAGTGCAGGAAGCTAACACTGAACTGGGCAGCTGTGGTCAGTGTGGAGCCTCAGTCTCCTGAACCAGTAGTTAAAGACAGAACAAACAAAGTATAAAGAAGGGACTTCCTGGTGGTTAAGCGGTTAAGACTCCATGCTTCCACTGCAGGAGGTGTGGGTTCCATCCCTGGTCAGGAAACTAAGATCCCACAAGCCATGCAGTGTGGCCAATAGATAAATGATGTAAAACTAAAATATAAAAATACAAAAGTAAAAGTTTGAAAAATAAATGTGAAAAAAGTTTTAACAAAGTGTATAGATGGACAAGTATGTGATCTCACACTTTCTGATAAAACAAGTACTAACTCTCCAGACCCCACCAGCCTTGCTTTGCTTCTGTTCTCCATTGTAGAACTCAGAAGAAAGGAGACTGGAGTAAAGACATACAGTCTACAAAAAAGGGCCATGTGTACCAAGAGGTCAGCGAGCCCCAGGATGACAACTATCTCTGTGAGTGACCCCGGTGGCCCACCCAGAGAAGGGGTTATGAGGGCTTGGTACAATAGCCTCACCTCACCAATCATCCCCTTCCTCTATGATTTCAGGTACAAGAACAAGGCCAAATGCTGTGAGTACCCCAGGTCGTTCAGAAGGTCTTTACGACCAGCAACATCTCATACATATACTGGGTGTAATGTCATACATACAGTCATTGTGATATCATCAATACAGTGAGTGTGATGACAAAGATACAGTGGATGTGATGTTATATAGAGTGAGTATAATGTCATGAATAGAGTGGATGCCATGTCATAATTATTGTGGTTTGATGCTATAAAAACTGGATGTGATGCTTGTAAAGTTCATATACTTTAATATATATGCAGAGTGTGATGTCACATATACAGAGGGTGTGATATTATTAATAGAGTGGGTGTGATGACACAGATACAGTGGATATGATGTCATGATACAGTGGGTGTGATGTCATGATACAGTGGCTGTGATGTCATAAATACTGAGGAATGATGCCATAAAGTGTGGATGTGATGTATTTTATAGTGCATATGATGTCATACATACACAGTTGATGTCTTACATACTTGGTGTGATGTCATCAGTACAGTGGGTGTGATGAGACAGATACAGTGGAGGCAATGTCAGATATAGTGGGTAAGATGTGAGATATAGTGGTTTTGATATCATAGACTGGTGTGATATCATAAATAGAGGATGTGATGTCATATGTAGTGCATATTATGTCATACATGTAGTGGCTGTGATGTCATATATACACTGGGTTTGATAAAATTGATACATTGGGTGTGATGACACAGATACAGTGGGTGTGATGTCAGACATAGTGGCTGTGATGTTACACAATGGTTGTGTTGTCATAACACTGTGTGTGATGCCATATAAAGTGGATATGTCATAAACATAGAGTGTGTGATACAGTCATTGTGCGATGTCACACATATAGCGAATGTGATATACACAGTAGATGATATGTCATATACAGTGCGTGTGATTTCATGAATACAGTGCATGTGATGTCATAAATACTAAGGATTGTTGTCATAAAGTGTGGATATGATGTCATGTATAGTGCATATGATGGCATACATATGCCAACTGTGATGTCTTACATAGTTGGTGTGATGTCTTTGACACAGTGGGTGTGATGACATATACAGTGGATGTGATGTCAAATACAGTGGGTGTGATGTCATATAGAATTCATATGATGTCATACATATAGTAGGTTTGATGTCACACATATAGTAGGTGTGGTATAATCAATACACTGTAAGTAATGACACAGCTACAGTGGATGCGATGTTAGATATACTGGGTGTGATGACATGAATACAATGGGTGTGATATCATAGAGTGGTGTGATATCATAAAGAGTGGATGTGATGTCATATGTAGTTCATATGATATCATACATATTGTGGCTGTGATATCATACATACAATGGGGGTTATATGATTGATAATCTGGGTGTGATGACACAGATACAGTGGATGTGCTGTCAGATATAATGGGTGTGATGTGAGATATAGTAGCTTTGATGTCATGAATAGAGTGTCGTGATGTCATAAAGTGTGGATGTGATGTCATATATAGTGCATATTGTGTCATACATATAGTATGTGTGATGTCATACATACAGTGTGTGTTATATCATCCATACAGTGGGTGTGATCACACAGATAAAGATATGGAGGGTGTGATGTCAGATATAGTGGTTGTATTGTCTTAACACAGTGTGTTTGATGTCAAATATAGTGGGTGTGATATCACAGTGTGTGATATCACAAACATAGTGGGTGTGATGTTACAGATATAGTGGCTGTGATGTCACAGGTATAGGGGATGAGATGTCATAAACCGTGGATGTGATGTCATATATAGGAGATCTGAGGTCATGAATACAGTGGTTGTGATGTCATAAATACTGAAGATTGATGTCATAAAGTGTGAATGTGATGTCATGTAGAGTGTGTATGATGTCATACATATGCCAAGTGTGATGACTTACATACTTGTTGTGATGTCATTGACACAGTGGGTGTGATGACACAGATACAGTGGCTGTGATGTCAAATATAGTGGGTGAGATGTCAGGTATAGTCGTGTTGTCATGAAAGCAGTATGTGTGATATCATATATATTGGATATGATGTCATAAATATACTGGGTGTGATGTCATACATATAGGGGTGTGAAGTCATAAAGAATTCATGTGATGTCATACACACTGAATACGATGTCATACATACAGTGTGTGTGATGTCATACAGAGAGTGGGATAATTGATACACTGGGTTTGATGACACAGATACAGTGGATGTAGTGTCAGATATAGTGGGTGAGATGGCAGATATAACATTTGTGTTGTCCTGTGTGTGATGTCATATATAGTGTGTGTGATGTCATGAATGCAGTGGATGTAATGTGATTACTACAATGGTGTGAAGTCATAAAGAGTGGATGTGACGTTATGTATAGTGCATAAGATGTCACACATAAAGTGGGTGTGATGTCATACATACAGTTGGTCTGAGATCATCAACAGAGTGGTTGTGATGACACAGATACAGTGGATGCAATGTCAGATATAGTGGGAGTGATGTTATGAATACAGTGCATGTGATGTCATCAATAATGTGGTTTGATGTCATAAAATGTGGATGTGATGCCTTATATAGTGTATATGATGTTATACATATAGTTGGTGTGATGTCATACATACAAAGGGTGTGATATCATCGAAAGAGTGGGTGTGATGACACAGATACAGTGGCTATGATGTTACAAATATAGTGAATGTGATGTTGTATACAATGGATATGATGTCATATGTAGCGGATGAGATCTCATAAATACAGTTGGTGTGATATCATCAATACAGTGGATGTGATGATACAGATACAGTGGATACGATGTCAAATATAGTGGGTGTGATGTCATAAAAACGGTGGTTTGATGTCATAAAGTGAGGATGTGATGTCTTGTATAGTGCAAAAGATGTCATACATATGCCGAGTGTGATGTCATACAAAGAGTGGATGTGATGTTGTCAATACAGTGGGTGTGATGACACAGATTAGTAGCTGTGATGTCACATGTATAGTGTATATGTTGCCCTACATACTGGATGTGGTTTCACATAAAGAGGTTGTGATGTCATAAGTGCAGTAGTGTGATGACATAAGGAGTGGGTGTGATGTTATATATAGCGCATATGATGTCACACATATAGTGGGTGTGATGTCATACAAAAGTGGGTGTGATATCAGTAGAGAGGTTGTGATGACAAAGATACAGTGGGTGCGATGTCTGATACAGTGGGTGTGATGTCCTGCCTGAAGTGGATGTGACATCATAAATACTGTGGTTTGGTGTGATAGAGTGGGTGTGATGTCATCTGTAGTGCAAATGATGTCATACATATGCCAAGCGTGGTGTCATCAACACACAGTGTTGTGATGTCATACATAGTGGATATGATGTCATAAATATAGTGATATGATGTTACACGTATACTGAATATGATATCATACATATAGTGGCTGTGATATCATTGATAGAGTGGGTGTGATGACACAGATACAGTGGATGTGAGGTCAGATATAGTGGATGTGATGTCAGATATAGTGGACTTGATGTCATAAATAAAGTGGTATGATGTCATAAAGAGTGGATGTGATGTCATATATAGTGCATATGACATATATGCATATATGCATATCCACTATATACATATAGTGGATGTGATATTATAAATAGTGAGTGAGTTATCATCGATACAATGGGTGTGATGACACAGATACAGTGGATGAGATGTTGATATAGTGGGTGTGAAGTCAGATATATTGGATGTGTGGCCATTAATATAGCGAGTGTGACATCATATATACAGTGTGTGTGATATCATCGATAAAGTGGGTGTGATGACACAGATACAGTGGCTGTGAAGTCACATGTGTACTGGATGTGATGTCATAAATACAGTGGTGTGATGTCATACAGAGTGGATGCGCTGGCATGTATAGTGCATATGATGTCATACATATAGTTGGTGTGATGTCATACATACAGTGGGTGTGATATCATCAATACTGTGGGTGTGATGACACAGATACAGTAGATACGATCTCAGATATAGTGGGTCTGATGTCATGAATACAGTGGATGTGATGTCATAAATAGCATTGTTTGATGTCATAAAGAGTGAATATGATGCCCTGTGTAGTGCAAATGATGTCATACATAGTGTATGTGATGTCATCAATGCAGTGGGTGTGATGACACAGATACATTGGCTGTGATATCACATGTATAGTGTACGTGATGTCCTATATAGTGAGTGTAAAGTCATTAATACAGTGTATGTGATGTCAAGGAACAGTGGTCGATGTCATAAAAAGTGAATGTGATGTCATATACAATGCACATATTGTCATACATATACTCGGTGTGATGTCATACATACAGTGAGTGAGATAATATTGATAGAGTGGGTGTGATGACACAGGTACAGTAGATGTGATGTCAGAATTAGCAGGTGTGATGTCAGACATAGTGGTTGTGATGTCACGAACACAGTGTGTGATGTCATATATAGTGGATATGATGTCATAAACCTAGTGGTGTGATGTCATAGATACAGTGACTATGATGTCACAAGTATACTGACTGTGATATCATATAATGGCTGTGATGTCATGAATACAGTGGATGTGATGTCATAAATAGAGTGGTGTGATGTCATAAAGAGTGGATTTGATGTCTTATATAGGGCATAGGATGTCACACACATAGTGGGTATGATGTCATACATACAGTGGGTGTGATATCAATACAGTGGGTGTGATGACACAGATAAAGTGGATGTGATGTCAGATATAGTGGGTGTGACATCAGATATAGTGGTTGTGTTGTCATTAACATAGCGGGTTTGATGTCATATATAGTGGATATGATTGCTCTTCAATAAAGTTTCCTGAAAGTTTGAGCTGAGTCTCATCTCTGCTCTGGACAGTGGAAGGGAGGGGTTCCAGGGGTAAGGGGAGTGACAGTGGACTGGTACCCTAAGTCAGTGCTGTGCAGTCCTGGCAGGGTCTGAGAACAGTCTGTGTGGCCCCCTGGGCTGGATGGAGCTGGGAGAGAGGGACTGTGGCTGGTTGATGCCCCCAGGAACCTCAGGGAGCCCCCAGGAACAAGTGGATTTGATGTGTGGGAAGAATAGGTTTAGCAGGAAGGACACCAGGCTCCAGGATCCCTGGCAGCTCTATGGGGGCTCCAGGTACCCAGATGGTTCAGAGATCATGTGTGCCATCCCAAGGACCAGCCAGCCACAGAAAGGTCGTGTCATGAGGTCAAAGGCCACTGTCAGGATTGTGGTGCAGGATTTCAGGGCTCGGGTGTTTGCCCACCTTCCAGAGATCAGTCTACCCCTGTGGGCCAGTGGCAGCCAGCCCAGGTCTGGGCACCCAGGGGTGGTGGGGGCGGTGGTGTGATGTCCAAGGAAAGGAGGGTGGGCCAGCAAGAGTTCCACAGCCCCCTTTCCTCAGAGGCGGGGAAAGGCTGGCAGCCCTGTCCTCCACCTTGAGTCCAGGGCAGGGTGGCCTGCTGAGAGTCACGGGCACCCCTCTCCCTGTCCTACTCTCCGCACTAGTCCTGTGTTCTGGGAGCAGGCAGGAGGCAGGGTGCGGGGCTGTGAGAAGGTGGCTGCAGACAGGGGCCCGGAGATGGCCCCTTCCTGCCCAGAGGCTAATTCTGGGTCCGCAGCTCCCCCAGAGACCTCGGTGAACAGTGCATTCGCCAGGGTGGAGGCACTACTGATCCAGGAGACACATTCTCGAGCGTGAGGCCGTCCTGCGTGTGCCTGCATGTGTGTGCCCCGTGAGGTTGTGCTTTTACATCCAGCGCCTGTGCGCTGCCACTGCATCTATGACATCATATCAAATATACATGTGACATCATAGCCACCATATCTATGACATCACACACACTATATTTATGACATCATATCCACTGTATATACCATCACACTCACTGTGTTTATGACAACAAAACCACTGTATCCGACATCACACCCACTGGATCTGACACCATTCTATATGTCATCACACACACAACATATGATGTCCACAGCGTATGAAACCATGCCCAGTATAACTATGATATAACACCCTCTATATTTATCATATCATACCTGCTGTTTTAACCACATCTAACCCACTATATTTATGACAAAATATCCACTATATGGCAACTCTTCCATTGTATATGATATCACAACCACTATACATGTGACATCACATGCACTGTATCAATGACATCACACCCACTGTATATATGACATCACACTCAGCATACCTATGACATCATTTTCACTATGCATGACATCACATCAACTCTTTATGACATCAAACAACTGTATTTATGACATCACATCCACTGTATTTATACCATGTCCACTATATATGACATCATATCCAGTGTATCTGTGTCATCACACCCACTGTATTGATAATATCACACCCACCATATGGGTGACATCTTATGCACTATATATGTCATCACATCCACTTTTTATGATGTCACACCACTGTATTTAGGACATCACACCCACTGTATTTAGGACAAAAGGCCACTATAAATGACATCACATGCATTGTATATGACATCACATCCATTATACATGTGACATCACAGCCACTATATCTATAACATCACACCCACTATGTTTATGACATCACAACCATTATATCTGACATCACACACACTATATCTGACACCACATCAACTGTATGTGTCATCACACCCACTCTTTGTATGACATCATATGCTTTATATATGACATCACACCCACTATGTTTATGACAACACAACCACTATATTTGACATCACATCCACTCTCTCTGCTACTTCACACACACCATATCTATGATCACAGACACTGTACTGATGACATCACAACCACAGTATTTATGACATCTCGTCCACTGTATGACATAACACACATTTATAACATCACATTCACTATATATTTCCTATCCACTACATCTGTGACATCACACCCACCATATCTATGATCAAACCCACTGCATCAATGAAATCACATCCACTCTATATGACATCAATTCCAATATATATGACATAACATTGTATATATATGTGCCATCACACCCACCATGTCTATGAGATCACAACCACTATAACTATGGCATCATACCCACTGTTATTAGGACATCACACCCAGTATATTTGTGATATTGCACCCACCATAACTATGATGTCACACACTCTATGTCATCACACCCACTGCATTTATGACTTCATACCCACTATATCTCCCATCACACCCACTGTATCTGTGACATCATAGCCACTCTATCAATGGCATAACACCCACTGTATGTGACATCATATCCACTGTATCTGATATCACTTCCACTCTATCTATGACATCACACCCCTGTATTTATGACAAGACACCAACTACATGTCACATCACACTGACTCTATATGACATCACACATACAACATATGATATCTTATCCACTACATATGAAATCAAGCCCAGTATATTTATGATATCACCCTAATGTATTTATGATACCATGCCCACTGAATCTATGATGTCACATCCACTATATGATATCATATATGCTATATATACCATCACATCCACTATATAAGACATAACCCCCACTCTTTTTGTGACAACACTCCCACTATATCTGACATCACATCCTATCTTTGACTTCAAAACCACAATATCTATGAACACAACCACTATATCTGTGACATCACACCCACTCTATTTGTGACATCACACCCACAATATTTGACATCACTCCCATTCTATATGACATCACACACAAAACATATGCTATCTTATCCACTACATATAACATCATGACCAGTAAAACTATGATATCCCACAAATTATATCTATGACATCACACAGACTGTATTGATGACAAAACATCCACTATATGTGATATTGCATCCACTGTATCTATGATTTCATCCACTATATGTGACATCACACCCACTATGTTTATGGCATCATATCCACTATATATGACATCACGCACACTATGTGTATGAGAACAGAACCTCTATATCTAACATCACATCTACTGTATCTCTGTCATCACACCCACTGAATCAATGATATCACACCCACTGTATATATGACATCACAGCCACATATGTATGACATCATATGCAGTATATATGACATAACATCCATTCTTTATGAAATCATTCCTGTGTTTATGACTTCATATCCATGCTATTCATGACATCACATCCATGCTATTCATGACATCAGATCCACTATACATGTGAATCACAGCCATTATATGTGTGTCATCACAACAACTATTTTATGACATCATATTCATTATATCTGACATCACACACAATGTGTGCATGACAACACATCCACTATATCTGGCATCACATCCACTATATCTGACATCACATCGACTGTATCTGTGTCATCACACCCACTGTATAAATGACATCACACCACTCTATTCATGACATCACACCCTTGTATATGATATCACTTCCACTGATTATGACATCACATCAACTATACATGTGACAGCCACTGTAACTGTGACATCACTCCCTCAATGTTTGTAACATCATATCCTCTATATATGACACCACACACACTCTGTGTATGAGAACACAACTACATCTGACATCACACCTACTATATCTGATATCACATCCTCTGTATCTGTGTCATCACACCCACTGTATTGATGATATCACACCCACTATATGTATGACAACATATGCACTATATATGATATCATATTCATTCTCTATGATATCACACCACTGTATTTGTGACATCATGAGAGAGTCGATTCCTAGGCAGATTGATAAGAAGTCCAGGGGTCCCCAAGGAGAGACAAGGAGAGAGAGGTCTGGAATTCTCAAGGAGGAAGAAAGGACAGACTTTTTTTTCCCCTCTCTTTCCCTCTACATTCCTTAGGATTATATAACAATAATGTATCCTGCTTGAGGACAGTCTCTGGAAAAAACCTGACTAATCCTGTTATCTTCAAATGTAAATTATGGGAGTAGGTCTAGTCAGGTCTTTAAAACCTCCAGATATTCTTTTGATTCATTTTAATAACTAATTTGAGAGTATATAACTTCATTGCTAATACTAGCAAGGGGGTACTCTTTCTGCCCCCTTCTGATGCCTATATCAGAAGCTTTCTCTATCTCCTTTATACTTAAATAAAACTTTATTATACAAAACCTCTGAGCGATCAAGCCTCATCTCTGGAGGCTAAGAATCCTGGCATCTTTTTGTGGTTCAGCAACAACCATTCTATCACATCCACTGTATTCATGACATCACACCCTCAATATATGACATCAAGTCCATTATATGATATCACACCCACTATACATGTAACATCACAGCCACTGCATCTATAACTTCACAACCACTATGTTTAGGACATGATGTCCACTATATGTGCCATCTCACACACTGTGAGTATGACAACACAGCCACTATGTGTGACATCATACCCACTGTATCTGACACCAATCCATTGTATCTTTGTCATCATACCCATTCTGTTGATGACATCACACCCGCTCTATATATGACATCAGTCTGGTGTATGCATGACACCACATGCACTATACATGACATCACATTCAATCTTTACAACATCAAAACACAGTATTTATGACATCACACCCACTATATATGACATCACATCCACTGTATCTGTGTCATCACACCCACTGTATAAGTGACATCACACCACTGTATTCATGACATCACATCCCCCTATATATGATATCACTTCCACTGATTATGACATCACATCAACCATAAATGTGACAGCCACTGTAACTATGACATCACTCCCACTATGTTTATGACATCATAACCACTATATGTGACATCATACACTCTGTGTATGAGAACACAGCAACTATATCTGACATCACATCCACTGTATCTGTCTCATCACACCCACTCTATCGATGATATAACACCCAGTATATGTATGCATCATATGCACTATAAGTGTAAGTAAGTATGTAGTCACTCAGTCGTGTCTGATTCTTTGTGACCCTGTGGACTGTAGCCCACCAGGCTCCTCTACCCATGGGATTCTTCAGGCAAGAACATTGGACGGGGTTGCCATTTCCTTCTCCAAATACACTATATATGATATCAAATCCACTCTTTATGACATCACACCACAGTATTTATGACATCACATCCACTGTATTCATGACATCACAGCCACTAGATATGAATTCACAACAAATGTATATGACACCACATCTTCTATACATGTGACATTGCATCCTCTGTATCTGTGTCATAACACTCATTCTATTTGTATAATCACACACACTGTATCTATGACATCACACTGTGTGTATGTATGACATCTCGTGCACTCTACATGAGATCACATTCATTCTTTAACATCAAACCACAGTATTTATGAAATTATACCCACCATAACTGACATCAGATCCACTGTATCTGTCATCACACCCACTCTATTGATCATGTCACACCCAGTGTATGTAAGACATCACTGCCAATGTGTAAGACATCCTAGGCACTATATATGGCATCACACCCACTCTTTATGATATCACTCCACTGTATTTATAACATCACATCCACTGTGTTCATGACATTACACCCACTATATATGACATCACATCCACTATATGACATCTCATCCACTATACATGTCACATCACAGCCACTAGATCTATGACATTACACCCACTATGTTATGACATCATATCCACTTTATATGACATCACCCACACTGTCTGTATGAGAAAACAACAATTATATCTGACATCACACACATGGTATCTCATACCATGGTATGATCCCATTGCTGTTTACTTTGTTGTTTTGGGTGCAAGTTTATACACCTTTTCTGTATTTCCTGCCTCGAGAAGATTCTTAGCATTTGTTGAATAGCTGGTTTGGTGGTGCTGAATTATCTCAGCTTTTGCTTGTCTGAAAAGCTTTGATTTCTCCTTCATATTTGAATGAGATTCTTGCTGGGTACAGTAATCTGGGTTGTAGGTTTTTCTCTTTCATCACTTTAAGTATGTCCTGCCATTCCCTTCTGGCCTGAAGTGTTTCTATTGAAAGATCAGCTGTTATCCTTGTGGGAATCCCCTTGTGAGTTATTTTTTTTTTCACTTACTGCTTTTAATATTTGTTCTTTGTGTTTGATCTTCGTTAATTAGACTAATTCATGTCTTGGGGTGTTTTCGCCTTGGGTTTATCCTCTTTGGGACTCTCTGGGTTTCTTGGACTTGGGTGACTATTTCCTTCCCATTTTAGGGAAGTTTTCAACTATTATCACTTCAAATATTTTCTCATGGCCTTTCTTTTTGTGTTCTTCTTCTGGGACTCCTATGGTTCGAATGTTGGGGCTTTTAACATTGTCCCAGAGGTCCCTGAGGTTGTCCTCATTTCTTTTAATTCTTTTTTCTTTTTTCCTCTCTGCTTCATTTATTTCTACCATTCTATCTTCTACCTCACTCATCCTATCTTCTGCCTCCATTACTCTACTGTTGGTTCCCTCCAGAGTGTTTTTGATCTCATTTACTGCATTATTCATTATTGATTGACTCTTTTTTATGTCTTCTAGGTCCTTGTTAAACATTTCTTACATCTTCTCAATCCTTGTCTCCAGGCTATTTATCTGTAACTCCATTTTGTGTTCAAGATTTTGGATCATTTTTACTATCATTATAATGAATTCTTTTTCAGGTAGACTCCCTATCTCCTCCTCTTTTGTTTGGTTTGGTGGGCATTTACCCTGTTCCTTTACCTGCTGTGTATTTCTCTGCCTTTTTGTCTTGTTTATATTGCTGTGTTTGGGGTGGCCTTTCTGTATTTTGGCAGTTTGTGGTTCCTCTTTATTGTGGAGGTTCCTCCCTGTGGGTGGGGTTGGACAGGTGGCTTGTCAAGGTTTCCTGGTTAGGGAAGCTTGTGTCGGTGTTCTGGTGGGTGGAGCTGGATTTCTTCTTTCTGGAGTACAATGAAGTGCCCAGTAGTGAGTTCTGACATGTCTGTGGGTTTGGTGTGACTTTGGGCAGCCTGTATATTGAAGCTCAGGGCTATGTTCCTATGTTGCTAGAGAATTTGCATGGTATGACTTTCTCTGAAACTTTTTGGCTCTTGGGTGGTGCTTGTTTTTCAGTGAACGTATGGAGGCTTTTGGATGAGGTCTTATCGATTAATGTTCCCTGGGGTCAGGAGTTCTCTGGTGTTCTCAGGTTTGGGGCTTAAGCCTCCTGCCTCTGGTTTTCAGTCTTACTCATACAGTAGCCTCAAGACTTCTCCATCCACACAGCACTGATGATAAAACATCTAGGTTAATGGTGAAAATATTCTCCACAGTGAGGGACACCCAGAGAGTTTCACAGAGTTACATGGAGAAGAGAAGAGGAAGGAGGGAGATGGAGGTGACCAGGAGGAGAAGAGGGGCAATCAAAAAGGGTGAGCACAAGTTAGCCAGTAATTAATTTCCTATGTGCTCTCCACAGTCTGGAACCCTCAAAGAGGTTCACAGAGTTACATAGAGAAGACAAGAGGGAGGAAGGAGATAGAACTGACCAGGAGGGGAAGACGGGGGATCAAAAGCAAAGAGACAGATCTAGGCAGTAATCAGGTCCTTACGTTTTCTCCACAGCCCGGAACACACACAGAGATTCACAGAGTTGGGTAAAGAAGAGAAGGGGGAGGGAGCAGATAGAGGTGATCTGGGGGAGAAAAAGGAGAGTCAAAAGGGGGAGAGAGTAATCAAGCCAGTAATCACATTCCTAAGTAAAATTGGGCACTGAAGATTGGATTCTTAAAGATACAAAATGGATAACAAATACTGAAAAGCAAAGATTAAAAATCTACAGTAGAGGTTAGACTCTCAAAAATACATTATAAAAAAAAACAAAACAAAATCACAAAAATTATTTAAAATATATATATGAAGTTAGCTTTATAAAAGTAAATGAAAAAATATAGGGTCTTTTTTGAAAGGTAATAGTAGGTTATAAAAATAAAAATTAAAGGAGTAATAGAGGACTTAAAAATTTTTTTAAAAATTCAAAACAATTTTTAAATGATAGTACTAAAAATATATCTAGGAATTTCTCTGGAGCTGTTGCAGGCAGTGTGGAGTCAGTCCAGTTTCAGATAGTTCCTTGTTCTAGCTTATACGTGTCAAGATCTATAGACCCCTTCCAATGTAGTTGGTGTTAACTATAGGGTTTTAATCTGTTGCACCTGTCACTTCCAAAGCACTTCCCTCTGTTTATTTTGGCTTCTTCTGTTTGCAGGCTTCTTCAGTGTCTAATTCTCACCCTGACACAAGGGGTGAAGGTGGTCACTTATTTAGGCTCACTTGTTCAGTGTGCTGTGGGGAGGAAAGAACACTGCAAACAAATACCAGTGGCGTGTGTGGGGAGTGCTTGCAGTGTTTCGGCCACACTGGGTTTGCCCCCACTCAGGGCGTGTGTGCTTTCCCAGTCTACACTGCTCAGGCTCCAGGTTGCTCTGCAGGGGAATTGTCTAAAGTGGGCCCTTGATTGAGTGCACTTCCCAGGTCTAAGACGCTCAAATTCAGGTTCTTGGGTACTCCTCAAAGGCACAGATTCAGTTGGCCCTGCGTTTTGTGCTGTTCCAAGGTCTGAGCAGCTCTGGCGACCAGGTGCTTGGCGACCGAACTCTCCCCAGGTCGGGGGTACGTCTTACCACCTCCCCAGTCCCAGCCACTTGGTTTCCTGGATGGCAGCTGGTGAGCCGTCTCAAGTGTGCCGTGTGTCTCTTCTTGGGAGCTGATCTCTGACTGTGACTCTATCTATGATAGCACACACTCTGTTTATGACATCACCTCTACTATATGTGCATATGAGAACACAACCACTCTATCTGAAGTCACAGAGAGTATGTCTGATATCACATCCACTCTATCTTTGTCATCACACCCAGTATATGTATGACATCACTCCCAACATATGTGTGACCTCATATGCACTATATACGACATCACACCCACTCTTTATGACATCAAAGCACTGTATTTGTGACATCACATCCACTGTGTTCATCACATTCCACCCAATAGGTATGACATCATGTCCTCTGTTTATGACATCATATTGACTATACATGTGACAACACAACCACTGCATCTATGACAGCACACCTCCTGTGTTTATGACGTCATGCCCACTATATGTGACATCACACAATATGAGAACAGAGCAACTATATCTGACAACACACCCACAATATCTGATATCACATCTATCATATCGGTGTCAACACACCCGCAATATCTGACATCACATCTAGCGTATCAGTGTCATCACTACCTCTGTATGCATGACATCACACCAACTATCTGTATGGCATCATATGCAGTGTATATGACATCACATCTACCGTTTATTAAATTCCACAACTGTATTTATGACATCACATCCACTGTATTCAATACATCACAGCCAATATATAGGAAGTCACATCCACTGTATATCATATCATATCTTCTGTACACGTGACATTGCATCCACTGTATGAGTCATCACACCCACTATGTTTATGACATCATATCCACTGCACATGACATCACGCACACTGTGTGTGAGAACACAGCAACTATATCTGACATCACAACCACAATATCTGACATCACACCCACAATATGTGACATCACATCTACTGTATCGGTGTCATCACAACCACTGTATGCATGACATCACACCAACTATCTGTATGGCATCATATGCAGTGTATATGACATCACATCTACCATTTATTACATTCCACAACTGTATTTATGACAGCACATCCACTGTATTCAATACATCACACCCACTATATAGGAAGTCACTTCAATTGTATATGATATCACACCTTCTGTACACGTGACATTGCATCCACTGTATGAGTCATCACACCCACTATGTTTATGACATATCCATTGTACGTGACATCAGCCACACTGTGTGTGAGAATACAGCCACTATAGGTGACATCACACACACTATATGTGATATCACATCTGTTGTATCTGCTACATCATATCCACTGTATGTATGACATCTCATCCAATATATATATGACAATATATCCACTATACATGACATCACACACTGTATGAGAACACAACTTTATCTGACATCATACCCACTGTATCTGTGTCATCACACCCACTGTATTGATGATATCAAACCCACTATATTTATGATATTTTATGCACTATATATGACATAATATCCACTCTTTATGACATCACACCACTGATTATGATATCACATTTACTATACATGTGACATCACAGCCACTGTATTTACAACATCACACCCACTGTATTTGTAACATCATACCCAGTATATATGACATCACACAGTGTATGAGAACACCACCAATATATCTGACATCACATCCACTATATCTGCTATTACATCCACAATATCTGTGTTATCACACACACTGTATCGATGGTATCACACCCACTATAAGTTTGATATCATATGCACTATATAAGACACAATATCCACTCTATTAAATCACATCACTGTATATATGACATCCCATCCACTGTTCTTATGACATCACACTCTTATATATTTGAAAAATTCCTAAAGAAAACAGAGATGAGTCTCCATGTCATTGTAGAGAACAGGACCACAAAGATGCCACACACCGGGTTCCCCCAATGGGCCCGGACCCTCACTGCTGAGAAGGCTGACTGTTCCCTCTTCAATCACAGAGGGAAGGATCAGCCTCCTTTCCTGTCCCCAAGAAAAGCTGTTGGATGTGGGCCTGGAAGGAGCCTGGCTGCTGCTCTGGCTCAGAGTCCTCCCCCCTCCTCCCTTGCAGCCTCTGCAGAGGGGGTGGAGGGAGCTGGGACCCTTCAACTTACTGTCCAAATACTCCAGGACTTTAAACCTGCTGGTCTCCGCATAGGCCTGGGGACCCCACAGGAACTCGTAGAGAGCAGGGTCACTGTCAGGCACCAGCTGATACACCAGGTACCCCTCCTGCACCCACACTTGGGTCAGCAGCTCCCTGGGCTCCCCATAGATGAAGTGTTCCTACCGGGACACACTCCCATCATGCTGAGTGCTTCCCAGATCTCCTCCTCAGGGGCATGGTCATCCTCCACAGCGATCAGGCACAGGATCACCACCAGGAGGCTGGCCTTGGGCAATCTCTGCCCATCCCTCAGCATCTCATCGAGGGTGAGGCCCAGGGAGGGGACCAGGATGTAGGTATGCTCACTGGGGCCCACCTCCTTCACCTCCAAGCCAAAGACCAGCTGCAGGTACTGTGAGGTTTGACTGAGGACCACCAGGAAATGGTCCTGGTAATCTTTGAGCACACTATTCAGCACTTCTGCCTCTGTGATTGGCTCCTTGGCAAGTTGCTGCCTGTAAGACACCTTATGAGCAAGAATTGCACCAGCTCATTCTCCACCAGTAGTGCATCTCGGAGCCAGGATCTGGCATCTTCCTGGTCACATTAGGTGCTTGGCACTTCATCTTGCCTGCTGAGACCGTGGTCTTCAGGTGGACTCCCCAGAGTGGCAGCCATGGCAGTGGGAGAGGGGCAGACATCCAGAGGGCTCTGGGAAAGACTGGGTATTGCAGCAGCAACCACTTCCTTCAAGGGTCCTCCTCCTCCTCCTCCTCCTCCTCCTCCTCCACCTTCTCCACCTTTCCCCTCTGCCTCCTCCTCCTTCCCCCCCACCTCCCCCTCTTCCTCCTCATCCCACCTCCTCCTCCACCACCTCCTCCCCCACCACCTCCTCCTCCTCCTATGTTTTGGCAATAATAAGTCTCACTTCTTTATGATAAATGCTTTTGTTTTGATCAAGTGTTCTTGCAGCTTCTCCATGTAAAGTTTCCATCTGCTCTTCTGCATGATGCTCCCAACACTGCTTCCTTTCTGGCTGCTGTTCCTGTTGCTTGTGCTGCTTGGAGGCAAGAAGGAACCGAGATGCATTGTGAGTTGTGAATTTGTTGCCGTAATTATCGTAGAAGCCTGCCACCCCCATGACAGAGGGACAGTTGGAGGCTGGTTAGAGGGCGAGATGCTCAGATGCCTGTAAGTACAGTGATGGAGAACTTGGGGTCTGCAGCCCCCACTCTGCTTCTGTAGCCAAAGGCATCCATAGGTTTTCGCATCCGCTGATGGCTCCTTACCAGGTGGCTGTGGGACCTCTGTCCCAGGAAGAATTAGACTGGGAAGCAGATTTATTCCTGCTCGATGGGATCCCAGGTTTTGGTCATGGGTTTTCTAGTCTGGGTCCAGGACCACGCCTTTTTTCAGGGCCAAATTTCTCTAGCTGTAAAACCAATACGAGATGGCCTGGCAGTGGTAGAAAACTATCTTCTTCAGATGAATACAGAGGGTCTGGAGAGCTTCAGACAGGAGTGTTGTCAACATGAAAGTGCAGTTACCCCAAGAGGGGCAACCATAACACACGTGTACTTTCCTGTCTCTGGCTGTTTAGTAAGAAATTAGTAACTAGCATAGGAGATAACCAGGTGGTTTGGCTTAAAGTTCCTATTGATTAAATCTAAGTGTACTTTCAAAATAAATCATGATGTACCTCACTCTGGGCACACCGGCAGAATCTCTGGGTATGATTGACAACTACACTGTGTCTGACACTAGGTACGAGGCAGTGTGCTGGCCACTTTTCACTAAAACCTGAAATACTTGTCTTGTGTGGGGGTTGGGTAATTCAGAGAGACACCCTGGACAGGGGTGTGAGCACCCACAGCTCAGCTAGGATTTGAACTTATTCTGTCTAGTTACAAAGTACATTCGTTTCACATCACAGTATCTTCCACCTCAACAGCACCCAGCTTTCTTGCCGCTGACCCTCTGGCACCAGGGGATGACTCCACTCAGGAGTCCTTGCAGTGACACCATGTGGCAATACCTCTCTTAGACCTATTTGAGGAAAAGCTGGACCCCTGTGATGTCTGGGAGCTGCTGCTGGAGCACTTCCCTGGACAGCAGCCTGATGCTTAGGGAAGGTCACGTGCACTGACTCCATGGACGAGCCAGGTTGATGGACTTGAGCAAGTCGGAGGAGGCCCTCCTGCCGTGGTCAAGGGACAGCTCATCACCCAACTCCACCTTTTCTGAGTAACTACCCATGATGTCGTCTTTGTCCCAAAGGCCATGACACTGAGGAGACAGGGACGGGACAGCTCAGCCAGCTGTCCAACCAGAGGCTGGGACTTGGTCCTGTGACACCTTAGCCACCAGGATGTGTCCCTCAGGATAGGAAACCACATGTCAAACAGGGCGACTGCAGCCGACGACCTTGATGGACAGTGGAGACTGCTAGGAGAGCACAACCTAAGTGTTCCCACCAAACACCGACCAATAGGCAGGTGAGGAAGTGATGGATATGTTGACTAACCTGACTGGGGTCCTTTCACCATATATACACTTATCAAATCACCATGTGTACACTTCTGACAGATTACAATTTCACTGACCAATTATAAATTAACAAAGTATCCTTTAGTTAAAGCTATGGTTTTTCCAGTAGTCATGTACAGATGTGACAGTTGGACCATTAAGAAGGCTGAGTATCAAAGAATTGACATTTTCAAACTGTGTTGCTGGAAAAGACTCTTGAGGGTTCCTTGGACAGCAAGGAGATCAAACCAGTCAATCCTAAAGGAAATCAACTCTGAATATTCATCAGAAGGATTGATGCTGAAGCTGAAACTCAAATATTTTGTCCACCTGATGGGAACAGCTGACTCATTAGAAAATATCCTGATGCTGGGAAAGATTGAGGGCAAGAGAAGAAGAAGGTGACAGATGAGATATTTTGATGGCATCTTTGATTCAAGCAAATCTTTGATGGCATCTTTGAATCTAAGCAAACTCCAGGAGATAGTGAAAGACAGGGGAGCTTAGTATGCTGTAGTCCATGGGATCACAACGAGTTGGACATGACTTAGCAACTAAGCAACAATACATCAACAAAACTGAAATTACAAAAAAAAAAAAAAATTAGAAAACCAAAGCAAGGTCAAGGATCCTAAGAAAGCTTATTATCTACCTATATGTAGCATTTCAAACTCATCACACCCCAATGACTCAGGAAAGACCCCCTCAAATGGAGAGTTAGGGACTGGCAGTTTGCAAGGTGGCAGAAGGCAAAGTGAAGGTCTTGGTCATAGTCCACATAGACAAAAGCCAGTGTGAAACAGCCCACCAAGTAGGATAGAGGTTGAAAACACATTTACATGTGTGTGTGTGTGTGTGTGTGTGTGTGTGCATGTATGTGTGTGTTGCAGCCTGGCGGAGCAGAGACCAGAACCTACCCCATGACTCGAGGGTGTGGCAAACTGCGTCCACATGATTGTCCCAGTAAGCATGCCAAATAGACATTCTTGGGGAGGGACGTGCTCTCTGGTCCACTTCACTGTGTACCCCTGCGTCCATCCCCATAGAAACAAAATAAGATATTCCTGATCAACGGCAGAGCCTTCGCTAATCAAACTCCCCAGGGTAGCTATTCCCTAATGATCTCATGTGACTTCTGCCAATAAAACTGTGGGCTGAAAGGAGCCATTTTGTCTTCCTGTCATGGAGAGCAACAGGGGCCCCTGACTCCCCGCTTGCCAAATTATATGTGTCTGTCTTTTCATTATGTGCTCACCCCCGTTTCAGGTCTTTCTCAACCACTGTGCTGGATGTGGCATGTGTGTGCCTTAACTTAGGCCAAGCTTGTTCTGAAAAGGAAATAACAAAGACACTACTTGATAAAATGAATGTAAGATATGCTATATCAATACAAGGAGACACAGTTAAAACAAGGGAAGGAAAGTGAGATTCTGACCATAGGCACATCACTACATCCAAAGCATGTTGTGTGACAATCTCTAACATGTAGAGTTGAGTGGTGTATCACAAGTTCAGCTTATGTTTCACAGTGTCTGAGATCAGAAACCCTGCAGGTGCTCAGCAGGATGACAGGAGGTACAGATTCCGAAAAAGTTACCCGCAGACCTATCTTCCCAGAGCAATACAAGCATGGCTTTCTCAGAGGTGGCCTCTCTGGGAGTGCAGCCTGGCATCCCCAGGCCCATGGATTGGACAGTCTCTCATTAAATCAGTGGTTTCAGAGCCAAAGTCCATGAGAAAAGCAATGCTCCTAAAAGGGGGTGGGCCAAGGTCAAACTGGAGAGGAGACCCCAAATACTAACTCCCCAGTGATCTGTCTTCAACTCAGGCACGACTTGGTGAATACAGCAGTAAGCACCACACACCTTTTGTGGAATCCCCACAAACGTGGGATCATTAGGGTGCCTTCATCCCAGGGTGTGCTTCTCAGGTGGCACTAGTGGTAAGGAACCTGTCTGCCAATACAGGAGACATAAGAGTTGTGGGTTCAATCCTTGGGTCAGGAAGATTCCCTGGAGGAGGGCATGGCAACCCGCTCCAGTGTTCTTGCCTGGAGAATCCCATGGACAGAGGAGCCTGGCAGGTTATAGGTCACAGGGTTGCAAAAGTGTCAGACATGACTAAAGCAACTTAGCATGCAAGCATGCATCCCAGAGTAGAAATAGGGGGAAATCTCCCCCGATTGATCACAAACTCGATTATTGAGTACACAGTGTTGAGAAAACGAATGGCATGAACAAAACTGTTAACAAAGAAAACAAGAGCACACAGACCCTGCCTGTGGCCCCCCAGCCCCTCGTGATCCCAGCTCAGGGTTCTCAGGAATATCCAGGGGTAATGGGCGGGCAGTACCTTCAGGATGGAGCAGTGGAAGAAGGTGCCAGAAACTGGATTAGATCATAGAACATGCAGGCATTCTTTGTCTCCACCCTGATGCTGTTGGGTGGGTGGTAAGGCTTGTTCTTGTTCAGTTCCACATTCTTGTTCCAGGGGAAGAGCCCAAATGGGAAGAAGTACTTGACCACAATGGTCACCTGCACAGATGCAAGAAATTAGAAGAAATGACTCCCTTTAAGAATAGTTCTAGATGAGGAAGAGTGATACAAACATTAAGGGAAAAAGTCTCAGTTTTGGTGCTGGGAATGCACACAGCATGTGGAATAATAAATTCTCCTTCCACAGATATCAACCTCAAGACAAGGCCAGAACCACGTCTCCAGGTCCTGTGACTGCAGACACACTGGGGCCATGGAGGTTACTCCTGACTTGGCTCAAATGACTTCTTCTATTGTCAGGGAATGGGCTAGTTTCTGGGCTTCCCAGGTGACACCAGTGGTAAAGAACCCACCTGAAAATGCAGGAGGTATAAGAGATGTGGGTTTGTTCCCCAGGTTGGGAAGTTCTCCTGGAGAAGGGACTGGCAACCCACTTCAGTATTCTTGCCTAGAGAATTCCATGGACAGAGGAGCCTGAAGGGTTACAGTCCATGAGGTTGCAAAGAGTCAGACATGACTGAAGTGACTTAGCGTGCATGCAAGGGCTAGTTTGTGTTGATTCAATTAGATGCTTATACAAATATTCAGCTATTAAATGAGGTGATTAGGACCAATGTGAACAGGAGGATCCTTATTCTTCAAGCATGGCTTTAGCTCGTAATCTTTAGGAGCAAACTGCACAGACACTATAGACAATTTTCACTTTATTCTGCTTTCTTTCTTCTCAGCATTTTATTGCTCACTGGAAGTTCTCCTCAAGAAGAAATAAAAGCAAATGAAACAAAACCTTGCCAGCTCAGGGTGTAAACACAGAGATGTTTGTAGAGATCAATGTTGAAACAGTCCTCCAATGTCTACATCATCAGGGTTAATTGCATCCAACTGTGTTTCAAGTGCTAACTGTATTGTTTGACCCAATGTCCACTCACTGACCATGCACTGGCCCTGGCACCATGCTTGTGTCTGCCTCACACTTACTGTCTTGCTGGTCAATATCACAGGGCAGACACCAGACCTCAAAAAGCCTCCCCCACCACTCCCCAGCTGGGTAAAGTGAAAGTGAAAGTGTTAGTCACTCAGTTGTGTCTGACTCTTTGCAACCCCATGGACTGTGGCCCTCCAGTCTTCTCTGTCCATGGGATTCTCCAGGCAAGAATATTGGAGTGGGTAGCCATTTTCTTCTCCAGGCAATCTTCCCGAGCCAGGGATCAAACCTGGGTCTCGTGCATTGCAGGCAGATTCTTTACCGTCTGAGCCACCATGGAAGCCCACTTTGGACCAATTATTTAATCTCATAAAGGCTGTTCCTTATCCCTGTTGTACAGAATGATATTAGCTCTTATGTTGTATGAGGTGTGAGATGTGAAAAGACAACTAGAGTTCTCAGCGCCAACAACTGCTGGTTATAATCACGTGCTGATCTAAAATGATCCCTCTAACTATTTATTTATGTGAAGCAAGGGTCAGGCAGGTCCATTGGAGGGAAGCCTACCTCCTTGTAGATGATGGTCATCATCGAGAAGTGCCTGCTGGGCCGGGGGATGGACAGCATGGCCCAGAGGAAGATGAGGATGGGCAGCACAAGTGTGATCATAGAGGCAGAGACCATGTGGCCGAGGATGATGACAAAGTAGCACACCATCTCGGAGCAGGCCACCAGCATGTTGTACAGTGCCTAGAAGAGCAGCAGAAAGTGTGGCTGCCCCACGTAGAACTTATCTGACTCCTCCAGCTCGTCGTCTTGGAATATCCTGCCAGAATACTGGCCTCAGTTCCTCCTGGGTACTGATTCCATATGGTGAGTCCCTGCCCGCCCCTCCCTGCTGCCTGGGTCCCCAGGCATCCTGTGCTGTCAACCTCATATCGTGTTACAGAGAGAGACGTGAGCATGCATGTGGTTGTAAATATCTGGGGAGATGTTTTTCATGTGATCTTTGCACCCAGCAGCCTAGTGGACCCTAAGGGTCACTCCCAGGTCCATCATTGTGGCCACAGCTCTTACTTGTTCAGCAGCAGCTCGCTGGCTATCAGCTCATGAGTCAGGGGTGGCAGGATGCTGGCCTCCGGTCAGTCCAAGTGGCTGTCATTTGGGCTGACCTCCACGGGGGTTTGGCCGGCTGAGTCATCCTGGGAGTCGAAGGACAGCTGCTCAAAGCTGATGGCCTTGTTGTAGGATGGCGGGGCCTCCACGTCACCATCCTCCATGGGATCCTGTGGGGACTCAGTCTCCTGGGCCCACTCGGGCGCCTCCTCATCCTGCTCAGCCTCCACCTCCTCGATGGTCTCTGTGCTCCCCTGGTGGAGTACAGCATTGTGCACTGCATGGGCTCACTGTAGGGAGACACGGAGGGTGCCACCTAGCCTCAGGAACCCCCCAGCCTCCTGCGGCACCCACCACACACCCAGGCAGATGGGGGGACACCCTCTCACTCCCCACATTCCATCTGCTTTGCTCCTTCTGGATAATCTGGTCTGGGTGCAGAGACAGGGGAAGGGTGCTGGGCGGCAGGTCCCAGGGTACCAAACCCTCCCGTGCATAGCTTTTCAGTCCCACTGATGTTCCTAGGCCCAGGGCCCTCTGCTTATTTCCAGTCAAGACTCAGTGAGCACAGCACACCCCCCCCCCCCCAGAGCACAGATTATAAGGAAAGGTGCTGAGGGAAAGGAGATATCTCAACTGGCTGGGTCCACAGGTCATGGCCCAGATGCACTCTACCCTCAACAGACCCCAGACCTTAAGGGGAGGCCTGGAATGGTGGGCCATTGGCAAGATAAAGCCTGCTTTGTCCTTCATGCTGGCTCCTCTGTGCACTTTTATCCTGTGCCTTTTCTCACTGGTGCCTCTGACACCTGATTGAATGCTCACCATCATCCTTTTCCTGCCTCCCTTTTCCTGGCATGTGGAAGCCCCACCTACCACTCTCTGCCCCAGGGTCTCTCTGGGGGCTACACCCACTCTCCCCTCCGACTGCCCTCCCACTCTCTCCTCCCAATGGCTTTGCACTGCCCTCTCCTCTTCCAGCTTCATTTTCCAGGAGCCCTTCTGCCCTGGTCTTCACTCTACTTCTGTGTTCTGTCTTCCCTTTTGCATCCCTCCTCTCCTTCTAACTCTCCCTTACAGGTTCATGCAAAAAACACTGGAAACGAAAGTACAGCAGCCACAGTCGTGAAATGAAGGCCCGCCTGCTGTGCTGAGTACCTCAACACACCTGGGCCTGAAAAGAGGGGGAAAGTCACCTGGAGATGCTGAGTGTATGGGGTGTGCAGTGATCTTCTGTTAGGCTGAGAAGTGATCATCTGAGAAGGTGCTGCTCCCTGAATAGTATGTGTGAGCAGCTGGGGTCATATCACTGAGATGCTCAAAGGTGCAGACTGTACCCATTCCTCTTGTCATAGACACTGGTGCACACATGTGAATAAATGAATGCATCTGGCTGAGCCCTGAAACTGAAGAGCCAGACTTGCATGAGCTCTTGATCCTAATTTGGGGGTGTTCAGTGGCCCCAGGGTTTTGGCCCTAGATGTGCATAGCACATTAGGCTCTCGGAATGCCAAGACAATGCTTGTTGGCTAAGACTTACCTTGATTAAACATGGCCATGGAACTGACTAGTCATTCAGTTTTCAGACCACTGGAGCCAGCCCCACACCAGGTTCTAACTTCCAGAGGGACCATAACCTATAGCAGGCATGCTCTCTATGTTTTTTTTTTTCCCATTTATTTTTATTAGTTGGAGGCTAATTACTTTACAATATTGTAGTGGTTTTTGCCATACATTGACATGAATCAGCCATGGATTTACATGTATTCCCCATCCCGATCCCCTCTCCCACCTCCCTCCCCACCCCATCCCTCTGGGTCTTCCCAGTGCACCACTCCCGAGCACTTGTCTCATGAATCCAACCTGGGCTGGTGATCTGTTTCACCCTTGATAATATATATGTTTTGATGCTGTTCTCTCAAAACATCCCACCCTCGCCTTCTCCCACAGAGTCCAAAAGTCTGTTCTGTACATCTGTGTCTCTTTTTCTGTTTTGCATATAGGGTTATCATTACCATCTTTCTAAATTCCATATATATGTGTTAGTATACTGTATTGGTCTTTATCTTCCTGGCTTACTTCACTCTGTATAATGGGCTCCAGTTTCATCCATCTCATTAGAACTGATTCAAATGAAATCTTTTTAATGGCTGAGAAATATTCCATGGTGTATATGTACCACAGCTTCCTTATCCATTCGTCTGCTGATGGGCATCTAGGTTGCTTCCATGTCCTGGCTATTATAATAATTTCTTTAAGATTTAGTAAAAAAAAACTCTCTATGGTTTTTGACGAGGTCTGGCTCCAAAGGGATTCAGGTAAATCCTGGTACATTTAGGAATCAACAGATTGGAATGGCATAGCATATGCCCACCAGAGGACTTCTTAAATGGTGATGGCATTCCCCAAAACACCCAGCACTAGCCTCCTGCAGCTCTGAATGTACATGTGTACATAGCAGCTGGTGAGAAGGACCTAACACTGGCTGACTTGCCAACACTGCCCTTAGTTTCGGATTGGGTTATTTGGGTGGGTGGTTGATGTCAAGATAAGCACAATACAGATTGTGCTTCTGTTCTCCTGTTGACTTTTCAAAGACAAGCTTTTGGATTTTAGGCAAGTGATTTCATTTCTATGCATGATTATAGTTTTTATCCTGGGATTTAATGAGAAAGCATAAACCCAGAGTAATCTTTCCCAAACCAAACAAGTTAAAGTCTCCCAAGGTAATATATTCTACTTCATAATAATATTATTTTAAAAACAATGGTTGAATATATTCTAACTTTCATGTCAGTTGGGCACATAGCATATGGACAGCTTCATTCTGTATTGACCAAATGTGACTACATACAGGATTTGGGATTATCTCCTACTGTGTGTATCTTTGGACAAAATTATGAGAAAGTTTCCTACACTTCCTGACCCATTTCTCCCCATGACGACTGCCTACTGGCACCTTCAACCAAGGAGGAAACATGTTTGTTCCTTTGGAAATAGAAAGTGTGAAATACTTTAAAAATGGAGCACATTTTTATAGTAGGATTTTTAAGAAACTCCCAACAGACAAAAAGCAAAAAGTGGTTAGTTGAATAGAAGACTGTCCTGGGAATGACCAGTTGTGTCCCACGAAGGATGCTGGTTATGCTTTCATTAGTCATGCATCTTCTTCAGACAAAAGTGAATGAAAACACACAGGTCACAATAACTCATCTGTGCAATGACACGGGAAGGTATTGACATGGTCATGGACAAAGCATGCACGGGTGAGCATCTGGAGGCTAAGCTGGTGCTCTCAGCTGACGAGGAGGACACATCCATGTTGAGCATTTTATGGAGCCCAGGCCGAGTGCACTCACTCGTTTTAGGCACAGTTTCTGGTCCATCTAAATCATCAAGGGTGGACTGCCTTGAGAACCACATGATTGCTTCCGTGTAGCAGCTAGCAGCACAAACAGTTACAGAGGCACAGTGTTAAAACAGTACTGGAACATGAGTCACACATGTCAAGAGACCCAGATGCCACCATGCAGCACACCACACACCACTCCAGCACCGCGGACAGCAGCCACCGCAGCGGGGCTCCAGGACAGAGAGGAGAAGATGAAACAGGATAGCACTGGGCTGAGAACAGAACTGCTGATAAAAGATGAAGTGTCACTCTCTGGGTGGGACAGGGAGCTAGAATAATGACAAGTCCCGACTTGTCTCTCACAGAGCAGAATTCATCTTTACAGCTGAAGTTTTGTTTTCAATGACAGGAAATATATTTTATTCAGAGCCCTCCTTCCACAATCCTGAGTTCAGTTCTTATGCAGAAATACCTGCTCAAGTAAAATTTATATAAAAATGCCATTTAAAAAACATAGTTTCCAAAAGAAAAGAAGGAAGCTCAGGATTGACTGCAACAAACTGAATTTTCCACCCCATCTTCTGAGTTCCAATGAGTCCGTTCTTCAAATCAGGAGGCCAAAGTCTTGGAGTTTCAGCTTCAGCATCAGTCCTTCCAAAGAATATTCAGGAATGATTTCCTTTAGGATGGACTGGTTGGATCTTCTAGCAGTCTAAGGGACTCTCAAGAGTCTTCCCCAACACCACAGTTCAAAAGCATCAACTGGCATAAGCCTTTGGTATAGTCAATAAAGCAGAAGTAGATGATTTTCTGTAACTTTCTAGCTTTTTTGATAATCCAACAGATGTTGGCAAATTGATCTCTGGTTCCACTGCCTTTTCTAAATCTAGCTTGAACATCTGGACATTCACGGTTCACACACTGTTCAAGCCTGGCTTGGAGAATTTTGAGCATTAATTTACTAGGGTGTGAGATGAGTGAAGCTGTGTGGTAGTTTGAACATTCTTTGGCATTGCCTTTCTTTGGGATTGGATTGAAAGCTGACCTTTTCCAGTCCTGTGGCCACTGCTGAGTTTTCCAAATTTGATGGCTTATTGACTGCAGCACTTTTACAGCATCATCTTTAAGGATTTGAAATAACTCAACTGGAATTGCACCACCTCCACTAGCTTTTTTTTGTAATGATGCTTTGTAAGGCCCACTTTACTACACATTCCAGTATGTCTGGCTCTGGGTGATTGACCTCACAATTGTGGTTATCGGGGTCATGAAGATCTTTTTTTGTGTAGTTTCTCTGTGTAGTCTTGCCACCACTTCTTAATATCCTCTGCTGCTGTTAGGTCTATACCATTTCTGTCCTTTATTGTGCCCATCTTTGCATGAAATGTTCCTTTGGTATCTCTTATTTTCTTGAAGAGATCTCTAGTCATTAGCATTCTGTTATTTTCCTCTATTTCTTTGCACTGATCATGGAGGAAGACTTTCTTATCTCTCCTTCTATTGTTTGGAACTTTGCCTTCAAATGGGTGTATCTTTCCTTTCTCCTCTGCCTTTAGCTTCTCTGCTTTCCTCAGATATTTGTAAGACCTCCTCAGTCAACCATTTTGCCTTTTTTGCATTTCTTCTTCTTGGGAGTGGTCTTGATCATTGCCTCCTGTAGAATGTCAAGAACTTCCATTCATAGATCTTCAGGCACTCTGTCTATCAGATATAATCCATTGAATCTATTTCTCACTTCCACTGAATAATTATAAAGGATTTGATGTAGGTCATACCTGAATGGTCTAGTGATTTTCCCCACTTTTTCCATTTAAGTCTGAATTTTGCAGTAAAGAGTTCATGATCTGGGCTCCAGTCAGCTTCCATTCTTGTTTTTTTCTGACTGTATAGAGCTTCTCCATCTTTGGCTGCAAAAAATAAGTAGTTTGTCAGTAGTCCAGTAGTGTCTTTATTTGCATTCCCTCAATGTTTTTTAAAATATTGAGTCTCTTTCTCTCTGTTTGGGCTGTGCTGGGTCTTCGTGGTGGCACGTCAGCTTCTCTGGCTGAAGAGCATGGGCTTAGGTGCCCTGTGGCATGTGGGATCTTAGTTCCTTGTGTGTGTTAGTCGCTCAGTTGTGTCTGACTCTTTGTGATGCCATGGACTGTAGCCCACCAGGCTCCTTTGTCCTTGGGATTCTCCAGGCAAGAGTACTGGAGTGGGTTGCCATTTCCTTCTCCAATTAGTTCCCTGACCATCGATCAAATCCACATCTCCTGCGTTGAAAAGTGTATTCTTAAACACTGGATCCTGAGGGAAGTCTGGTAAATTGTTGTTAGCAATCAAAAATTGTCAGGGGAGTGTGCAATTTCCTAGGTTCTGTCTCCTCTTAACAAAAACTTGAAGTGATGGACGTAAAAACCCTTGGCGTGTCACAGCTCTGACAGACCATGTTATAGCTCTCAGCTCTCGGACAGACCACGTTATAGCTCTCAGAGAGATCAGTGTTAACAGCTCCGTGTTAAAGTTCACTTTTATTTAGAAAATAAAAGGAAAGTACATACTTGAGGCATGAGAACAGGCAGAGTGAAAAGATGCGGAGAGGAGAGAGAGAGAGAGAGGAGAAAGAGAGAGAGAGAGAGAGAGCGCACACGTGGGAGAGAGTGCAAGCGAGTGAGAGAGAGTGTGTGTGCGCAGGAAGGAGAGAAACCTTCTTTTAAATGTTTTCCCTTCCCCTGGGCCTGCCTTATATAAATTGGGCTAGCCAAAAGCGTTGCTTGTTCTACCTGAGGTCCTCACTCTGGTCCTCTGAACTTCCTTTGTTCTATTCTTTGCAGGATTTTCCCTTCCTTGTCTTTTAGCCACCACCATTCTGGAATCCTTTTTTCTATTCTAACTCCCTAACAAAAATGTTCCAAAATGTGGGTGCCCCAGGGAAACAGATAAAAGTTTCCACCTTTCCCAAGAATTCTTTAAAGTTGCCTTGACAACTTTCTCCCCAGACCCTGTTTTTCTTGGGTTCCTAGGAAGCATTCCAGAAGCCCACTGTGGCCTACGTTCTAGACAGTTATGTACATTCATTGTGCTGTTGTGGTTTTGCACCGTGAGCAGGTGCCATGCAATTACTCCTGGGCTTGGTGAAGATTTACTGCCGACTGGAGAGAACTCTGGAGTCACTCCAGCCAGACAGAGTCGTAACAGCTGCTCTAGGGAAGTCTTCTAGGGAGGGTAGGGATGGACAGTGACAGGTAAATCCTTCCTGAAGAGTAGGAGGAAGTCTGAATGTGCCAGAGTAGCCCAAGTGAGTCTTGCAAACAGACTGTCTGGTCAGCTTCCCTGGGGACCTGGGGTCTAGACAGGAGGAGGAGCTGTGGGCACAGCCCGGGAGAGCTCCACTTACTGAGTGCTGAGTGCTCCTAAGAGGTGCTGTGAGCACCGGTGAGCTGTCCAGGGAACCAGGGTTGAGCCAGCAGGCTGGTAGGATAGGGTGTGCCGGGTCAGCTGTCCTGCTTGTTTGACTGCACCTGTGTCTAGCCACGATACTGGTTCAGGATGCACTTGTGAGGGAAGCTCCAGGGGTGCTGTGGAGCAGGGTCTGCAATGAACCCTCACTGGGTCTAGGTCCTTGAGTTTTAATACTCTATGGATGTGTTATGTTCATCCATTCATGCAATGAATTTTTTCCGTACCACTTCTGGTGGTAGAGGTGAGTGGACTGCAGTGAACTTGGCACACGATCCCCTGATGTAGGGAGGGAGGCTAACCACAGGAGAAACACCAGTGCTCTGAGAGCTGAGAGCAGGGGACCTGATCTTCCTCAGAACTTGTGGCAGGCTTCCCAGAGGAAGTGCTCTTTAAGCTGAAACCTGAAGGAGGGGTGTGGGTGAGCAGGTTTGGGGCCCAGGGAAGAGATGGCCCAGTGTGTTTCCAAGGCCTGAAGCAGGTGGGCAGGCAGGTATGTGGACTGGAGGCCAGGGCAGTCATGGGAGGTGATGCTGGAGAGGCAGATGGGTCAGGACCCGCAGAACCCTGTAGATCACATGCATTCCTGTGGGATTCCAGCTGTTAGATGGAGAGCTGTGGAGAACCCAGGAAGACTCCAGCCATGGTCAGGGCATTGGAGTGTGGAGAGTGGATTGAAGAGGCAGTGGGGGCTGCGGGTGGGGAGGAGCATCAGGGAGAGGTGCTCTGGAAGGTGTGCTGGTCACAGGTCAGCTCCAGGAGAGCCTTTGATTTGTGTGAGCACCCAAGGTGCCATGTGTAGTTGGGGAGCCCCAGGGTCCCGTGTGACAATGGCATGACCATTCATCCATCCTGGGAGAGGGCCCAGGCCTGAACATGGTCATGCATACACTGGGGCCTCCCCTCTCTGGTCTTCTGTCTGGGTGGGTTTTCCCTTGAAGACTGTGTGTACGTGCACACACAGCCTGTCTGCTCCACAGCACCTGTGCAGCCAGGTCTCTGTCTCTGCCAGGAGCAGCTGTACAAGATGCAGCACTGGCAGCTGGCGTACCCTCCATCATCTATCTGCATGACACCTTCTACCCACACTACCCCAGATGCTGGGCTTCAACCCCAGGTGGATGATGATGCCTTCCTACATGGACCCACGGAACTCACCTGCTCAGACCCCAGTGGATTTCTACCCCTAGGCCCTGTATCCCTCGGGTAGGCACCAAGGTGCAGTGAAAGGCCAGGGAATGTGGTGTGGTCAAGGGCGTTGCCTTGGGAGGTAGACAGACCACACCTGGATTCCAGTCTGACCTCTTCGCAAGCCACACGTCAATTCTGAGTTTTAACTTCCTTGTTTGCAAAATAAGGGTATAATAGTACCTCTCCCAAAGAATTGTTAAGGTTAGGGTTAGGGTTAGGGTAGATCCCACATGCCTGGTGCAACTAAGCCCGTGTGCCTCAACTACTGAGCTCACCACGATCTAGAGTCCATGCTCCATGACAAGAGAAGCCTCCGCAATGAGAAGCCTGAGCACAGCAATTTGGGAGTAGCTCCCACTGGCTGCAAGCAAGAAAAACAGTTAACAAGATGCGGCACAGCCAAAAATAAACAAATTATTTTCATAAATATAAATTTTAAAAAGAGTCCTTTTTTTCCAGCTATAGCTTTCTCAGACATTGAAGATTTCACTTAATTAAGTTCATGCTACATTTAGATCTGCTCTGGTCCTACAGAGCCAATCTTAAATGGTAAGACCCAAAAGGATCAAAGTGTTTCCAAGCATCTTAACAGGAATCCAGAAAAAGGCTCAAGAATAAGTTTAGGCATAGAACAATATCAAGCATGCAAGGGAAATTTGATAATGCTTGGCATCCAATGTAAAATTACCAGGAGGCAAAGAAGCAGGAAAGTCAAATCCATTATAACAGAAATCAGTGTGTTGTTGTTCAGTCGCTCAGTCGAGTCTTTAACTCTTTGGGACCCCACAGACTGCTCTCACTAGGCTTCCCTGTCCTTCACCATCTCCCAAAACTTGCTCAAACTCATGCCCATGGTGTTGTGATGCCATCCAACCATCTCATCTTCTGCCATTCCCTTCTCCTCCTGCCTTCAATCTCTCCCAGCATCAGGGTCTTTGGCAAAGAGTCGGATCTTCGTATCAGGTGGCCAAAGTGTTGGAGACTTCAACAGAAATCAGTTAAAATACATCAATTGGAAAGGGAGAAATAAATGTGAATTTATTTAAAGACAAAATGATTGTCTATGTAGGAAGGTCAATGGGATTTACAAAAGAGATATTACAATAAATTAATGAGTTTAGCATGGTTTCAGGATACATGGATACTCTTAAGAGTGCCTTGGACTGCAAAATCAATCCAGTCAATTCTAAGGGAAATCAGTCCTGAATTTTCATTGGAAGGACTGATGCTGAAGCTGAAGCTTCAACACTTGGCCAGCAGATGCGAAAAGCTGACTCACTGGATAAGACCCTGATGTTGGGAGAGATTGAAGGCCAAAGGAGAATGGGAGGACAGAGGATGAAACGGTTTGACAACATAACCCACTCAATGGACATGAACTTGAGCAAACTCCACGAGAAAACGGGGAATACAGAGCCTGGTGTGCTACAGTCCATGGGGTTGCAAAGAGTTGGACACAAGTTAGAGACTGAACAACAACAACAACATTCTGGTATTATATCTTAGTATATAAATGTAACTATAAAACTGAGAAAATATTCAAAAATCAATTCTGAACTGCAGTACACAAATTTCTTATTCTCCCACTTCTTACATTGTCTTCACTTATGTTGTACTCCTTGAATATCTTGATCTCAGAACCTCCCCTTCAACTGGAAGATGAATGCAGTATTAGGAAGTGAACAAGCTAAAACTAAAGTCAGAGACAGCACAGTAGCTCAGTTTTATTTTCTGCATTTAACAACGACCAAACAAACTATGTGGATCCTGAGCCCCCAAGCAGCAGCAAAGGCACAAGACGAAGCCCGATCAAACTACTGCAGAAAGCAATGCCCTCAGGAAGGACACTTGAGGCTAGGGCACATAGGCTAGGTTTAAGCCCCTCTTCTGTGCTGAGACTTAAAAAAAGTGGGGGCACAAAGTGCTGTAAGGTCCGCATCACCAAGGAAAGCTGCTCCAGACAAGAAGGCAATGGACGTGGGGATCAGGCCATGGTCTTCAGCAGTCAATCGGCTAAAAGGGAGGGAAAATGAAATTCAAGTTCCCATGGAGAAGGAGGAAGAGGAGCATGTCCTCCCTCTGTCCCTGCACACCGACAAGCCCAGAGCACCACACTTCTCCTCTAGGCTCAACCCTCCATTATGGCTCCTCCTGGGACGAAAATGGACACTGCCTAGCACCCATCACTCCCGGCTCCGGCCCTGACCCTGTTTAGAACTGACAAAACCAACATGCAGCCGTTAACCTAGAGCTTTTTCCAAACAGGCCCTTGCAGTTGAGTACGTGGAGTCCGGAAATGACGGGCGTTGTCCACCTCCTCATGCAATGAGAAAGGCACAGTGAGGCTGCTGGTGGAGATATGGTTAAGGCACCATCCACACTAGTCATTTGCCTGTACCTCAGGCTCCCTGCTCACAGAGAACCACCTTCTCCCACAAGGCCGCCGCCTAGGCTGTCAGGACCTCCCAGCCTATACCCTGAGGACACCCTGAATATCACCTCCGGACCCTCTGGTTCCCTTCAGGTTGCTTTTCCTCACCACCATCGCCTGGCAGCCAGACCACCCCTGACCCATATCCTTCAGCCCCCCAGAGTACCCTCCTCCTGCAGTTTAGGCCCCACCACCTGCCTCCCCCCAAACCACCCCTAGGCCACACCCCAAACCCTGTGACTGCCCGGCCCACCAGGGCTCCTGGAATAGGATACAACTGGAGGGCTCGGTTACTCAGAACTCTGGCTCCAGGTGCAGCGTCTCCACCAGGCCCTGGTGCTTGGGGTGCCCCTGGGATCTGCGGAATGGCACTGGCTGTGCCACCTGACTCTCCTCCAGTGCTGGGGCCTCTGGGATCAGCCAGGTCACTGGCATTACCAGGGCCAGCTGGGTTGCGAGGGCCATCGTGGCCACTAGCACCACCAGGCACACCTTGGCTGCCACTTGCTGTACCCACTGCAAAGGCATCGGCACCTGCATCTTCATCGGCTGCCCTCGTGGCCCCTCCATCTTGTGCCTCGGACTCCATCTTAAACTGCTCTCCCCCTCCCTCCACGTCTGGAAAGACTGAACCCTCCCTACAGATCCCAACCCTGTAGTGAGACCGGCAGCTAAGCATCAGCAGAGCGCCTACACATACACACCCAGTTCCTGCCACGAGATTGGTTCCCACCGACCACTGGTTCCCGCGATGACTGAAGGCTCTCGGGCAATGGGCGCCCCTTGCAGAAGCTTCACGTGTTCGTGCGCCATGTTGCCCCAATGCGCACGTGCAGACGCACACCCACGTGGTCTGTGCCCTGTGAGTCAGCCCTGCGTCAGGCCCAGAAACCTGGTAATCAGCTCAGCCGTGAGGCCTCTGGGTGGCGCTCCACCCTTTAGTGTGGGGCAGCTCCTCAGTGCGCATGCTCAAACAGACCCCACCCCACTCTTCAGGGCACTTGACTGTTTCCGGTCCAAGCCTGCAAACCCCAAGTGAGCACCGGTCCCTGTGCACCTCCAAGACTGCACTGCTGCCAACCTGGCCATGCTCACAGGTGAGCGTCCTGCTGAGCGCAGGTCCTTGTCATCAACTTCTGGAAGGGAGTCGGGCATCCTGGGTCAGGGCCGGTCTGTCCCTCCGGTGTCCCACACGTAGCTCACGTGTGTGTGTCCGTGTGTGTCCATGTGCACGTGAGCAGGTGCATGCACATGGATATCTGATGTGCATGTGTGTGTGTGTGTGTGTGTGTGCCTGAGAGAGACAGAGAGAGTGTCTGTGCACAGGTGCTAGCCCATGTGCATGTACATGTGTGAGAGAGTACATGTGCACAGGTGTGTGCACACAGGCGTGTGCATGTGTTTGTGGAGGTGCTTGCAAATGGGCATTCACATGTGTGTGTGTGTGTGTGAGAGAGAGAGAGCATGTGGTCAGGTGCATGCACATGAGCGTCTCTGTGTGTGTGTGTGTGTGTAAAAGAGAGCACAGGTCAGAGACATGCACATTGGCATCTGTGTGTGCTTGTGTTCATGTGCAGGTGCCTTCCCATGGCGGTGCATGGGGACTCAGTCCTGGAGTCACGAGACTAGGGATGCGGAGCGGGCTGTGCTGGCCACATGGGGAGGGAAGTGGGGACTGCTGTTGAACTCAGTGGGAACGGAATGGGGCAGGGCCACCTGGGGCTCCAGGCACACAGACTGCAGGGACTCCAGACTGCAGGGACTCCAGGCTGGGGGCTTACCCCAGGCCCCCCAGAAGCACCGGTGGGACCAGAGGCACTCCAGGGCTGCCAGAAAGGCAGTGTCCCCAAGGACAAACCCAGTCTCCTGGCCTCTGCAGGCACAACTCTCATGGGCTTTCCCTCTCCAGGAACAAAGTCTTCCAGCTCTCCAGAGGGCTGGAGGTGCTGGGGGCCCTCAACTGGGCAGTGACCCTGTGTCTGCTGGCCTGCTGGGTGCTGGTCTACTTCTGGTCTGGAAGCGGATCAAGTCAACAGACACAGTACAGCCAGGGTTGATGATGGGCCTGGAGCACCACTTCCTGGGAGGTGGTTTGTGTCTGCCAGGGAACCACTGGTGCCACGGGACGTGACTGGATCAGGTCCATTGCCCGAGGAGGGGGCAGGTACTTCAATCAGGCCACTTGATCCCCACCCCTTGGCTGGACAGGCCTCTCTGCAGCCCTCCAAGTCCAAGGTGAGTAGCCTTCCCCACCCCCACTGGAGGGATTAAATTGTCCTCCATTATCATGTTAGCTGTAGGAGTTTTGTAGGTTACCTTGATCAGATTAAGAAAGTCTGTCTGTAGTCCTAGTTTTCCGACAGTTTTTATCATAGTGGCTGTTGAATATTGTCAAATTATTTTACAGCATCTATCAAAATGATCATATGGTTTTTCTCCTGTGTTTTATTATGATGAATAACACTGGTGTATGATTTTTTAATGCATAACCAATCTTTCATTCTTTGGATAGATCTCATTTGGTCATAATGCTTTATGTATTGCTGGGTTACATTTGTTAACATTTCATTTTTTGTGCTTAACTTAATGAAGAATATTAGTCTGTGGTTGTCTTTTCTTGCAATGTCTTCTTCTGGTTTTGGTATTTTGTAAGGCTGGCCTCATAAAATGATTTGAGAAGTGTTTCCCCTCCTCTCTTTTCTGAAAGAAATTGTATGGGCTTAGTGATATTTCTCCTTTACGTATTTCATAGCATTCACTAGTTAAGTCACATAGGCCTGGAGTTTTCTGTTCCATGTCTTTGATAGATTTAGGGACATTTAGGGTTTTCACTTTCTTCTTGAGCTAGTTTTGGGAATTTGTGTCATTCAAGGAATTTCTTAATTTCATTTAAATTGGCAATTTTTTTTTTTTGCTTTTCTTTTTTTAAAATATATTTATTTAATTGGAGGCTAACTACTTTACAATGTTGTAGTGGTTTTTGCCATACATTGACATGAGTCAGCTACGGGTGTACATGTGTTTACAATCCTGAAACCTCTCCCACCTCCATCCCCATCCCACCCCTTGGGTCATCCCAGTGCACCAGCCCTGAGAGCCCTCTCTCATGCATCGAACCTGGACTGGCAGTCTATTTCATATATGGTAGTTTCATGTTTCAAAGATATTCTCACAAATCATTCCACCCTAGACTTCTCCCCCAGAGTCCAAATGTCTGTTGTTTATCTCTGTGTCTCTTTTGCTGTCTCGCGTATAGACCCATCATTACCATCTTTCTAAATTCCATATATATGCATTAATATACTGTATTGGTGTTTTTCTTTCTGACTTACTTCACTCTGTATAATAGGCTCCGGTTTCATCCACCTCATTAGAACTGATTCAAATGTGTTCTTTTTAATAGCTGAGTAACATTCCATCGTACATATGAACCACATCTTTCTTATCCATTCATCTTCTGGTGAACATCCAGGTTGCTTGCATGTCCTAGCTACTGTAAACAGTGCTGCGATGAACACTGCGGTACAAATGTCTCATAAAATTCTGGTTTGCTCATTGTGTATGCCCAGCAGTGGGATTGTTGGGTCGTATGGGAGTTCTATTTCCACTCTTTACAGGAACCTCCACACTGTTCTCCATAGTGGCTGTACTAGTTTGCATTCCCACCAACAGTGTAAGAGGGTTCCCTTTTCTCCACACCCTCTCCAGCATGTATTTTTTGCAGGTTTTTGGAGAGCATTCATTCTGACTGGCATGAGATGGTACCTCATTGTGGTTTTGATTTGCATTTTTCTGATAATGAGTGATGTTGAGCATCCTTTCATGTGTTTGTTAGCCATCTGTATGTCTTCTTTGGAGAACTGTCAGTTTAGTTCTTTGGCCCATTTTTGATTGGATCATTTATTTTTCTGGAATTGAGCTGCAGGAGTTGCTTGTATATTTTTTAGATTAATCCTTTGTCTGTTGCTTCATTTGCTATTATTTTCTCCCATTCTGAAGGCAGTCTTTTCACCTTGTTGATACTTTCCTTCGTTGTGCAAAAGCTTTTAAGTTTAATTAGGTCCCATTTGTTTATTTTTGCTTTTATTTCCATTATTCTGGGAGGTGGGTCATAGAGGATCCTGCTGTGATTTATGTCAGAGAGTGTTTTGCCTATGTTTTCCTCTAGGAGTTTTATAGTTTCTGGACTTATGTTTAGATCTTTAATCCACTTTGAGTTTATTTTTGTGTATGGTGTTAGAAAGTGTTCTAGTTTCATTCTTTTACAAGTGGTTGACCAGTTTTCCCAGCACCACTTGTTAAAGATATTGTCTTTTCTCCATTGTATATTCTTGCCTCCCTTGTCAAAAATAAGGTATCCATAGGTGCATGGATTTATCTCTGGGCTTTCTATTCTGTTCCACTGATCTATATTTCTGTCTTTGTGCCAGTACCATACTGTCTTGATGACTGTAGCTTTGTAGTAGAGCCTGAAGTCAGGCAGGTTAATTCCTCCAGTTCCATTCCTCTTTCTCAAGATTGCTTTGGCTATTCAAGGTTTTTTTGTATTTCCTTGCAAATTGTGAAATTATTGTTCTAGCTCTGTGAAAAATACCGTCAGTAGCTTGATAGGGATTGCACTGAATCTATAGTTTTCTTCAGGTAATATACTCATTTTCACTATATTGATTCTTCCAATCCATGAACATGGTATAATTCTCTATCAATTTGTGTCCTCTTTGATTTCTTTCATCAGTGTTTTATAGTTTTCTATATATAGGTCTTTTGTTTCTTTAGGTAGATATATTCTGAAGTATTTTATTCTTTTCATTGCAATGGTGAATGGAATTGTTTCCTAAATTTCTCTTTCTGTTTTCTCATTGTTAGTGTATAGGAATGCAACGGGTTTCTGTGTGTTAATTTTATATCCTGCAACTGTACTATATTCATTGTTTAGCTCTAGTAATTTTCTGGTAGAATCTTCAGGGTTTTTTATGTAGAGGATCATGTCATCTGCAAACAGTGAGAGTTTTACTTCTTCTTTCCCATTATGGATTCCTTTTATTTCTTTTTCTGCTCTGATTGTTGTGGCCAAAACTTCCAAAACTATGTTGAATAATAGTGGTGAGAGTGGGCACCCTTGTCTTCTTCCTGACTTTAGGTGAAATGCTTTCAATTTTTCACCATTGAGGATGATGTTTGCTGTGGGTTTGTCATATACAGCTTTTATTATGCTGGGGTATGTTCCTTCTATTCCTTCTTTCTGGAGAGTTTATCATATATCAATGTTTAATTTTGTCAAAGACTTTCTCTGCATCTATTGAGATAGTCATATGGTTTTTATCTTTCAATTTGTTAATGTGGTGTATTACATTGATTTGCAGATATTAAAGAATCCTTGCATTCCTGGTGTAAAGTCCACTTGGTCATGACGTATGATCTTTTAAAGATGTTGTTGGATTCTGTTTGCTAGAATTTTGTGAAGGATTTTTGCACCTATGTTAGTCAGTAATATTGGCCTGTAGTTTTCTTTTTTTTGTGGCATCTTTGTCTGGTTTTGGTATTAGGGTGATGGTGGCCTCATAGAATGAGTTTGGAAGTTTACCTACCTCTGCAATTTTCTGGAAGAGTTTGAGTAAGATAGGTGTTAGAACCTCTCTAAATTTTTGGTAGAATTCAGCTGTGAAGTCGTCTGGTCCTTGGCTTCTTTTTGCTGAAAGATTTCTGATTACAGTTTTGATTTCTGTGCTTGTGATGGGTCTGTTATTTTCTATTTCTTCCTGATTCAGTTTTGGAAAGTTATAGTTTTCTAAGTATTTTTCCATTTCCTCCAAGTTGTCCATTTTATTGGCATATAGTTGCTGATAGTAGTCTCTTCGGATCCTTTCTATTTCTGTGTTGTCTATTGTGATTTTTCCATTTCCATTTCTAATTTTGTTGATTTCATTCTTCTCCCTTTGTTTCTTGATGAGTCTGGCTAATGGTTTGTCAAATTTATTTATCTTCTCAAAGAACCAAATTTTAGCTTTGTTGATTTCTGCAACATAGCTTTGAGGATCTTCTCTAGACAGGAAACACAGAAAGGGTGTGTAAACTCGAACCAAAAATCACAAAGTAAATGGCAATGAGACCACACTTATCAATAATTATCTTAAATGTAAATGGGTTGAATGTCCCAACCAAAATACAAAGACTGGCTGAATAGATACAAAAAAAGACCCCACTATATGCTGTCTACAAGAGACACATCAAAACAAGGGACACATACAGACTGAAAGTGAAGGGCTGGCTGGAAAAATGTATTTCACGCAGATGGAGACCACAAAAAAACAGGAGTAGCAATATTCCTATCAGATAAAAGAGACTTTAAAATAAAGGCTGTGAAAAGAGACAAAGAAGACACTACATAATGATCAAAGGATCAATCCAAGAAGATATAACAATTATAAGTATATATGCCCCCAACATCAGAGAAGGCAATGGCAACCAACTCCAATACTCTTGCCTGGAAAATCCCGTGGACGGAGGAGCCTGGTAGGCTGCCGTCTATGGGGTCGCACAGAGTCGAACACAACTGAAGCGACTTAGCAGCAGCAGCAGCAGCAGCAGCACCCAACATAGGAGCACCACAATATGTAAGACAAATGCTAACAAGTATGAAAGGGGAAATTAACAATAGTACAATAATAGTGGGAGACTTTAATGCCCCACTCACACCTATGGGTAGATCAACTACACAGAAAATTAACAAGGAAACACAAACTTTAAATAACACAATGGACAAGCTAGACCTAAAAGAGGCATTTTAAATGGCACTTATGAGCCCATGAAACTCACCTGCCATCTTCATCTCTCTAACTTCACAATGCTGTGTCACATGGCAGGGGTATTGTGCCTCCTCCAAACCTGGCTTCAAAGCCACAGTATTCAGGCTTTCATTCTGTCTCTCTCACCTTTCATCATTATCTGGTTTTTAATATCTTGCCTAAAATCCCTCCTTAATGACTAGGCTGTATTCAAGTGTCTGTGGAAATGAGGATCATTCCACATTTTTCCTACAAGGTGGTCTTAAAGCACCTTGAAGACAATTTAATTCTGGGCCGCCTATAAGACATCTTCCATCCCACCTCCTTTTCTGTGTTCACATAGCTCTGCTCAGTTTTCCAGTTTCCAGTCTAAAACCCCTGTCTTCAGGCTGAGAATTCAGTGAATACACGTGCCTTTGCTCCACTTGTAGCTGTCTTTTGCCATTTTGAAGACTTGCAGTTGTCTCCTCCAGAGCCCCTGAGCACCCCTATATATACCCCTGCCCAGGGGGCACACCCTTATGCTTTATGAGGTCATCAATTCACTTCCCAAACCAATGGTGGCCCTGAGTGAGCCTTGACATCGCAAAGCCCCTTCCTGACACCTCTAGGGTAGGATGGGGAGAAATTAAGATGGTTTGGTGGGATAAAAGAGGCATTTTAAGTGCCCCTTATGAGCCCACGAACCTCACCTGTGTTCTTCATCTCTCTGACTCGACACTAATGTGTCATATGGCAGTGGTAGTGTGTCTGCTCCGAAACTGGTTTCAAAGCCACAGTATTCAGGCTTTGAATACTCAGGTTTTCTCTCACCATTATCTAGTTTTTAATATTTTGCCTAAAATCCCTCCATGATAATTAAGCTGTGTTCAAGTGTCTGCTTTCTTCATACAAGGTGGCCTTAAAGCACCTTGAAGACCACTTAATTCTGGGCCACCTACCAGAAAACTTCCATCCCAGCTCTTTTCTCAGTGTTCACATAGCTCTCCTCAGTTTTCCAGTTTCCAGTTGGAAACCCCTGTCTTCAGGCTATGAGAATTCAGTGAATACACGTGCCTTTGCTCCACTTGGAGCTGTCTTTTGCAATTTGGAATACTGGCAGTGGTCTGCTCCAGAGACTGACCCTGTACCCACAGGGGACGCCTCCACCCCCCAGGCAGTTTTGTGCTTCATCCATGTGAGAATTGGTGAGGCTGCCGCTCCCTGCAATGGCCCCATGACCCCGAGGACCCTCTGTCTCTCCTCTGCTTGGGGGGCAGGGAGGGTGTTGGCCTCCATGGGCCACAGAGATGCCCCCTCCCACAGGCACAGTGTGCAACTCTTTGGAGCCAAACCTGCGTGTGCAGCTTGCCTGCCCCCTCCTCACCAGTCTCACTCTTCCCACCCGTCTCTGTCCGCTGGGGCTTTTCCCAGGCCCCCTTGTCTTGGGGAGTTTGTGGGCAATTCCTGGCCTCCCCTGGCCTATGGTGGCATCCCTCACTCCTGCTTCATATAACCATCTCCTCCCTGGGTCTTCACATCCCCTCTGTCTGCACCTGTGTCCCGATTTCCCCTTTGTAGAAGGACACCAGTCATACTGGGTTTGGGTCACCCTAATGGCCCCATTTTAACTTGATCATCTCTGCAAAGACCACCCCCCCAAACAAGGTCACAATTCTGCAGTCACGCTCACACATTAGGGCTCCAACATATGAATTTGTGGGGACACGTTCAGCCTGTAAGGGCGCCCCCACGGTCTGCTGCTTCTCCACCAGCTCTTGTGTCTCTGGGCTCATCACTAACTGCACCTCCTGGCACTGTGAGGAGGGTAAGAAGGGGGCGTCTCCTGACTTCACCCCCCACCCCAGCCCTGCCAGAGTGTGTCTGTGCAGGGGTGGGGGGTAGCACTGGGGAGGAAAGCCCTCTGGAGGGGCGGGAGCAGGGAGGGGTCGGCCTGTCCTCTGCATCGCACTCTGCCCCACCCCTGCCCTTTGGGTCCCATCAGCCTCTGCTGTCCTCTCTGCCGCTCCCTGCTAAGCACCCCAGGTCAGCCCACGTGGTCACCCTGGACCCCATGGAGGGAGTGCTCTGCCTCTTGTGGCCCAGCCCAGCGCCATATACACTGCTTCTACACCAGGCCCCCCAGTGGGGTGCTGTCCACCGTGGCCCTGCTGCCCCTGCTGGCCTTGGTGCCCCCTCTTTGTCCAGGCCCCAAGGCAGAGGAGGAGCCCTGCCTCCTGCCGGAATGTGACCGAGTCCCAGGGAGCCCAGACTTGCCGGCCACCTTGCCTCAGCCAAGCCCATCCCCTCACCACTGCTTCCTCTTTTATTCCCCAGGAGCTGAAGGCTGGGGTCCTTGGGGACCCTGGTCAAGCTGTAACTGGAGCTGTGGCGGGTTGGGGGTCTCCAGAGCCAGACCCAAGCCTGTGACCAGCCCCCACCCCAGGGCCTGGGGGAGTACTGCAAAGGGTCTCGGATGCAGGGGGTGGCCTGCCAGGCTCTACCGTGCCCAGGTACCTGCCAGGGACGGCCGTGGGGGTCAAGGAGGAGAGGTGAGAAAGCTGTGGGGGGCATTCTGGGGAGGCCAGCGGGGAGGTGGGGGGTCAGGGAGTGACCTGCACAGCTGTCTATGCACCCAGTGCCCTCCCCTCCACAGTGACCAACGGCACCACAATCGAAGGAGCCCATGGCCCTCCCTGCTCTTGCTCCTGCGATGACCTTGTGGTGAGTCTGGGCTCCTGATTGTCACGTTGCCAGACGGCAGAATGTGGTCCCTCTGAGCTGGGGCCATCCGCAGTTGGTGGGAAGGATAGGGGTCAGCGCCCAGCCGGCCTGGCTCCTGGAGAGCAGCAGGAGTGAGCCTCATCCAGCATCCCTTGTCATCCTTACCACATATATGTTTCTCAGTTGACATGTTTTATGATAGAAACAGCAGGAACACACAGGAAAAGGGAAGTCCACTTGGTGGATCATCCGAAACCCCCCACGTGGAGCGCGTTGGTGTGCAGACCTTGACCCTGTGCGTGCGAGAGGGCACACGCCTGTTCTGGGGCATGGGGCCAGTCCAGGACCATGGAGAGGAATCCAGGCTGGCCTCCGGCGAGGGGTCACGGTCGAGTGGCACCTGCGCAGTGGCGAGGAAGTGGTCCCGTGTCAAAAGATGCTGGAGCAAACAACTAGGGCGAAGGGACGGAGCTTTGAGAAGCCCTGCTCGGGCCTGTCCAAGGAGGATGGGAGGCTCTACATGGAGGCGGAGGACCAGGACACGGTGCGTGGTCCCGGCCTCTCCCAGGGAGCCCCAGCACCTTCCCAAACGCCCACTGCTCCCTCCAGCTTTCCAGTACCTGGCTCCTTCCATCCTAGGAGATCTGCCTCGGTCCCCACTCAAACCTCCATGGGGCCCAACGTCTGGTTGATACTCCATTCAGGGAAGCTCCTCACAGGCTGTCCCTTCCCCACTCCCCTGGAGGAGAAACTCCAGTGGAGACTCGACATAAACTGTTTAGAAAAGACAGCTATGAACCGGAGCATTGCACTTCCCCCGTCTCTGGCCCCCACAGCCTCCTTATTCACTTTATTGTGGCTCCCAGGTGCCCACTTCATCCTGCAGCAGTCCCCTTGGGCCCCCTGCTTTCCACTGACCCAGGCCCTCCCTTCCTTGTCCCCCAGCACTGCGTTTGGTGCTGCCATCCTGGCTGTTACTGCCCCCCAGGCCAGATGCTGAGTGCCGAGGGCACCATCTGCATGCAGTCCAGTCACTGTAGCTGCCTGGACCTGTAGCTGACTGGGAAGCAGCACTGTCTGGGCGCCCAGCTGGCCAGGCCTGATGGCTGCAACTACTGGTGAGGGCCAGGGGTGGGGAGTGCGGGCAGGATGCCACGGGTGATGGCAGGGCTAGTCCACTCCGTGTCTCACACACCCAAGCTCTCCCAGTCTCAGATGATGCAGGGTAGGCAGGCTAGGCTCCCATAAGTCCTGAGAAGATGTGGCAGGTACCCTAACCCCTGGTCTGACAGATGGGGAAACTGAGCCAGCCAGCTCTGGGGGTCTGGGAGACTTCAGAAATCTGGACGTGTGCTTTGAGAGGGCAGTGGGTGGTGATGTGGTGCTTCCTCCTGCTGTCTGGCCTCCTTCACCTGCAGACGACCTGTGGTCACTTCCCCATAGGACCAAGTCTGTAAGATACCTGAGAGTGCCTTGGGTGTGTCAGGGAGCAGGGTCTGGAGGTGCTGGAGAGTGGGGAGGGGGACTGAGACCTCAGAGGACAGTGGAGGTGCAGGAGAGGGGAAAGGGAGGCAGATGGGGAGGGGCATATGTGGAGGGCACAGCGCGAGTGAGCTGCCCTCTCTCTGTGCCTGCGTGCCCCACCCAGCACCTGCTCCGAGGCCGGCTCACCTGCACAGGCCTGCCTTGCCCAGATATGTACCACGCTCAGAACGAGGTGAGGAGAAGCAGTCTGGGGGTGCAGTGAGGGCTGGGACTGGGGGTGGGATGGCTGCACCCCAGGGCTCACCATTCACCCCCACAGTGCCTGGTGCCTGGTGCACATGGTTGGAGTGGACAGCATGCTCCCAGCCCTGCTGGGCCCAGATGAGGACCTGCTCCAGGGCCTGCAGTTGTCCAGCGCCACAGCATGGGGGGGGGGGGGGGCCGAACCCCAGGCAGGCAAGGGAGGCAGGGGCCCAGCATCAGAGGGAGACCTGTGCCAGCCCCCCCCCCCGAGTGCCCAGGTGAGACGTCCCACTGGGGGGCTTCAATCCCAGGGGGCTGGAACCTCTTGGGCCTCCCAAGGCAAAGGGGTGCTTTTGTATTCCTGCCACAGTGGACGAAGCTTGGAGCCTGAGGGGACCATGGTCTCCCTGTGATGTATGCCTGGGGCAGTCCCATCACAGCCGAGCATGCAGCTGGCCTCCCACCTCTGAGGGAGGCCGGCCCTGCCCTGGGGGCCACAGGCAGAGTCGACCCTGCCAGGGCAATTCCACTCAGTGCACAGGTGAGGACTTCTGTGGAGATGGTGGGTGGTGGTGGTGGCTTTTAAGGCTAGGGAAATGCTACCTCTGAGCTTTGACCCCCTGCATCTGACTCTCCCCCGCCCCTGCATACACACATGCATGCCACTTCCTTTGAGGGAGAGCCTTTAGGGCACTCAGCCTGTGGAACTGGGCGAGTGAAGGTCCTAGCAGGTGGTGGGCATGACAGGAGGGCTAGTCACTCAACTCTCGGGAATCCCTGCCTCAGGATGGACCCCCTCCCAAACCTACCCGCTCTGCTACCCACCTGCTGCAGACAGCAGGTAGCCAGGGTCTTCTCCCCTATGGGCAGCCCTGCCTCCACTCCTGCGAGGACCTGTCTCCCCAAGGTCGTGTGCCAGCAAGACTCGACTGGCTACCAGCAGCCCAGCTGTGGGTGACCCCCAGGCCAGCTGTCCCAGGATGGCCTTTGTGTGCCCCCCCCCCCCCGCCCACTGGCCCAGTGCTGCTGCCTGTATCAGCCCAGAGGCATGGGTCAGATGTCTCCCTGAACCCGCCCCCCAAGCACAGCAGTGCCCTCCCGCCTGGTCCCTTCCACTCTGCCCACAGGGGCCAGCCTGGGACTGTAGGATGGGAATGGGCAACTCCTGTGTCCCAGGGCTGGTGCCCGTTGGGGCTTCTGTGTCCTCCACCCACCAGGACCCTGATCCCTGTGGGTGGAGACAGCGGGGTAGAGCCCTGAGCAGGGTTGGTGATTGGCTGAGCCGTCTGAAGCACCCGCCCCGCTCCTGTGCCCTCAGGGATCCCTGAGAACCAGAGTCACTCCGTGAGGTCTGGGCTCAGCTCCTGGGAGAGCCTGGAGGCTGGAGAGGTGATGGCGGGGCTGTGTGACAACTGGTGAGCCAAGAGCACCAGGGAGGCATGGGCTGTCAGCTGGGCAGGAGGAACCCCAGGAAAGCAGGCAGGACCCTGTCTTCTGAAGCCCCGCCTTTATCCCCAGCACCTGTGTGGTGGGCATCCTGGGAGGAATGTAGCGTCACCTGTGGCAGACGGGAGCGGCTGCCTGGGGCCTGCCCGCCAGAGCCCCACCTGCTGCACCCAGGTCTGCAGAGGTGAGCACCGGCCCAGGCCCTGTCTGGGCACTCTGACTTCACTCCTGATCCCCATCCTGGCCTTTAACCCTGACTCCCAGGTTGCCTTTTGACCTCTCCCACCCAACCCGCCACATGCCACCCCTCACCCAGGCCGGTGGTGGGCAAACAGAGGAGGAAGCAGGCGGATTTGCGGGGCAGGGGAGACTGTAGGAGCAGGCGTGACCTAGGGTCTGGCCCAGGGAGGGTGTGGTCTGCATGACTCGGGGGCCACTGGAGGGGATGGGCACTGGGGTGAGAGAAGGTGGGCAGAGCAGGCCATGAGGGCAGTGTGGCCGGGGTGCTAATTCAGGGTTCAGCTGGTAAAGCATCTTCCCACAATGTGGGACACCCAGGTTCGATCCCTGAGTCGGAAAGATCCCCCTGGAGAAGGAAATGGCAACCCTCTCCAGTACTTGAAAATTTCATGGACAGAAGAGCCTTGGGCTCCACTTGAGCTACAGTCTATGGGGTCCCAAAGAGTTGGACACAACTGAGCGACTTCACTTCAGAGGCAGGCTGCCTGGTTGGGGGTGTGTACCGCAAGTGCCTGCCCGGTGAAGGGTGCCCCTTCTCATGGGCCCGCTTCACCGGGCTGGTGGGCTAATTCTCCGCCGGCTGCAAGGAGGGCTGTCACTGCCCCGAGGGCAACTTCCTGCATCGCTTGGCCAGTGTCCCGGTTAGGACTCCCCCTGCCAGGAGCCCAGGGCCCTCCCCTCATCCATCAGCTCTCACCTCTACAGACCCTGTGGCCTCTGGACGGCCTCTAAGTGTCCTGACTTAGAGCTGGTGGCCTTGAGATCCCGGGCAGGGGAAAGGAGTCAAGGGACACTTCCCAGCAGAGCTAAACTCAAAAGCATGTGTTCCCATTCCTGGCTCAGACCGTTTTTGCCTCCCTCAGTCCCCTCTCGTGGGTCACATCCTCTAATGGCTTATGTTGACCCTGCCTTGTCCTGGCTCAATGCTCTGATCAGGAAAGAGCCTGGCCAGCCCTGGTCAAGCCATAGCCTTACACTGCTCATGGTCAGCCCCCTGACGCAGGTACACAGTCCAACTTGCTACTGGAAGTGCAGTCTCAGGGCCCAGAGCTGTATGGAGTCTCCTTCCCACCCATCTCCTTCTCCCCACCCTGCTTCCAAGGATGTCCACAGGGGGCGGCAGGAAGAGGACTGGCCCCCAGCAGGTGGCTCCAGCCCGTCTCTGCACTTTCATCCCCACCCCAGGAATGCCCTTGTGTGCTCACTGCCTCATGCTGCAGGAGCTGGAAGCTGCAGGCGCTGAGCCAGGGGCTCACCTGTCTGCCCTGGGAGAGAATGGTCTGCCTCTTGGGCCTGGCAATGAGTTGGGCTCAGGTCAGAGCCTCAATACAGACTTCCACAACTGGTGATGGGGTGGGAGGTTTGGGGTAGGGGAATTTGATAGATTATGAGAGTGTAGGAGATTTGGGGTGGGGGTAATTTGAGGGGGATGATGAGAGTGTGGGAGATTTGGGATGGGGAATTTGAGGGGCCCCTGAGCACCCCTATATATATCCCTCCCCAGGGGGCAACACCCTTATACATTATGAGGTCAGCAAGTCACTTCCCCAACCAATGGTGACCCTAGGTGAGCCTTGACATCACAAAGGCCCATCCTGACACCTGTAGGGGAGGATGGGGAGAAATTAAGATGGTTTGGTGGGATAAAAGAGGCATTTTAAATGCCCCTTATGAGCCCGTGAAACTCACCTGCCATCTTCATCTCTCTGACTCTACACTGATGTGTCACATGGCAGGGGTAGTGTGTCTCCTCCAAACCTTGGTTCACAGCCACAATATTCAGGCTTCCCTTTCTCTTCTCTCTCACCTTTCACCATTATCTAGTCTTTAATATCTTGCCTTAAATCACTCCTTGATAATTAGGCTGTGTTTGAGGTCTTAAACCACCTTGAAGACCATTTAATTCTGGGCCACCTACCAGAAAACTTCCATCCTACCTTCTCTTCTCAGTGTTCAGGTAGCTCTCCTGAGTTTTACAGTTTCCAGTCGGAAACCCCTGCCTTCAGGTTGGGAGAATGCACTGAATACACCTGCTCTTGCTCCACTTGGAGCTGTCATTTGCCATTTTGAAGACTCGCAGTTGTCTCCTCCAGAGCCCCTGAGCACCCCTATATACATGCCTCCCTAGGGGGCCACACCCTTATGCTTTACGAGGTCAGCAAGTCACTTCCCTTCCTTTTCAACATGTAAAGAATCAACTTTCAGTTTATAAATGACACTCATAAGCATTCTTCCTTTTGTCCAAGATTGGGCAGCATAAGCACAGTAAATATATATGCATAACCATATATACATATGATAGAATACACCTGGATTTTATAAATTGCATTCTTAAGCATTCTTATATTTCTCCACATGAGGGGAGCATAAGCACAATAAATTTTTATTCATACCCACATAAACTGTTGAGAGTGCTTGGATTGAAAGGAGATCAAACCAGTCAATCCTAAAGGTAATCAGCCTGAATATTCCTAAGCAGTGATGTTGAAGCTGAAACTCCAATACTTTCGCCACCTGATGTGAAGAACTGACTCATTGGAAAGTTCCTAATGCTGGAAAAGTTTGAAGGTGGGAGAAGGGGACGACAGAGGATGAAATGGTTGGATGGCATCTCCCACTCGATGAACCTGAGTTTGAATAGACTCGGGGAGTTGGTGATGGACAGGGAGGCCTGGCGTGTTACAGTCCATGGGGCCACAAAGAGTCAGACATGACTGAAGGACTGAACTGAACTGACTGACATATACATTCATATAAAACCCTAATACAGCCTCAAAATGGACATATTATCCCAAGAGTGGTGTACTAAACACGTTTTCATAATATATTCATCAAAATAACCACAGATGAATACTTCTATGTATGCTTAAAAAGGATGCAAGAAACTGTACAGCTACAACAGTAAGGCCATTTGAGGCAACATGGATGGACCGATGGATGATCATACTAAGTGAAGTGAGTCAGACAAAGACAAACACAAAATATCACTTAAAAGTGGAATCGAAGATATGACACAAATGAACATACGTATGAAACAGAAACACACTCATGGACATAGAGAACAGACTTGTGGCTTCTAAGGCAGAGAGAATTGGGGGCGGGATGGAGTAAGAGACTGGGGCTAAGAGCTATATACTGGAGTACATGGAATGGATGGACAAGTTCCTACTGTAGAGCAAAGAGAACTATATTCAGTATGCTATGATAAATCATAATGGAAAAGAATATACATGGGACTTTCCTGGCAGTCCAGTGGTTAAGACTCCATATTTCCATCTGAGGGGATGCAGGTTCAATCTCTGGTCAGTGAACTAAACCCACACGCGGCACAGTGTAAGGATTAAATAAATGAATCTGTATATATACACACACACCCACAGAATGCATATTGCACATATATGTGCATAACTGAATCACTTGGCTGTAAAGCAGAAAGTAACACAACATTGTAAATCAACTAATCTTCAACTAAAATAGAACATGACTGGGGAAAAAAAGATTGGTATATTTCACTGTATGTAAAGCTTACATTTCAAAGAAAACTGCTGTAAACAAATACAGCTCACTACTTGATGGTAGGCTTGCTGAAATACAGAGACACATACTGATGTCTGCAATCTCCCACAAAATGCACCAAGGAGTGAGATCGATTAATGGATGGATATAGGGATGGAAAAATGGATAGATGCATGACAAAGGAAGTACAGAAAATGGTTACAGTAGAATCAAGGTGGGATGTCTTTGTGTATTAGCTAGAAAAAAATTTCCACTTTGTTGAATGTTTGGAAATTTTTATACTAAAATATTTGGGAATGTACAGAGCAAACCAAAATGCACATGAAGTCTAATTCCAACTTTACAAATATGAGCTGAAACATGATGGGGAGAAATCGGCTAGAATATGCACTGTGGCGAAAGTAGTCATGGATTTTCCTTACTTTTTCACACTCTGTGCACTGACCAAGTTCTTTTCCCAATATCCCCAGACTACATTTTCCATAGTAAAAGTAGCATCACCTTTCCTGTGGCCCAGGGGAGACAGGCCTACTGTGCAGCATCATCGTCCTGCTTGTGCTCCCCTCCTGGTGATCTTGGCTTTGAGTACTGCTGGGGCACCCTGAGTCCTCCAGTCACAGCTCTAGAGACGTGTCCCTGCTGGCTTCACAGGGCTGACCAAACTATGGCTGACCCCTTTGTTTGGAGTCCCAGGTGCAGCTCCACCCGTCCTGGCTTCATCTTGGCCCATCGTGGAGCTACCCGCCTCCACTTCATTTTTTTCTCTTTATACATATATATCTATATCTATCTATCTATCTATCTATCTATCTATCTATCTATATCTATATATATATCTAGATACATAGATATATTTCAGGGTAGTTTATTGAAAAGTACATGTGGAAAGGCACACAGGTGAACTCAAAGAGAGTTGCTACCCCTCCCCACAAACTTTCAACCTACACTCTCTAGGTCCTTGGAATTTTTCTCAGTTATTTAAATTGTTTAATTTAAGTGATCTTTGTCCAGTGGCTAAAAAGGGAACTTTTGCACTTTGTAGAAAAGTTTCTGCATGGGTAAATGAATAATAAACAAGGAATTATAAAATGACAACTGAGAAATATTTGGTAGATAGCTGACAAAGTGTGCATTTAGCTAATTTATGCAGAGTTCAAAAATTAAAATAAGAAAAGATTATGAAAAACCCAATAGAAGAAAAACATGAAGTAAACAAAGAAATACAAATTACTTAGAAGGAAAATAAGAAAAATTACCAAAAAGCACGAGGAAATCTTTAACCCAATTGGTAATCAAAGAAGTGAAGTCACTCAGTCGTGTCTGACTCTTTGCAACCCCATGGACTGTAGTCTACCAGGCTCCTCCATCCAAGGGATTTTCCAGGCAAGAATACTGGAGTGGGTTGCCATTTCCTTCTCCAGGGGATCTTCCCAACCCAGGGATCGAACCTGAGTCTCCTGCACTGTAGGCAGATGCTTTCACCATCTCAGCCAACAGGGAAGTTCCAATGCAAACCAAAACAATAATGGAATACAATTTCTCACAATGCAAATTGCCAAAAGTTCAATGAAAGCTTTGAATGATACCAAATATTTCCTCCAAACTGAGCATCAGAGGTTGGAAAATGAATGTTCACGCATCGCTGTGAAAGCATAAAGTGATGCAGCTTTCTGAAGGACAATTTGACAGTATCTAGTAGATTTATAAATGCATGGAGCTACTTAAGAAGAACTTGTTTGGCATTTACATTGCAGAAGTATTTATGCAATTTCACCAAGATTTGGTATATCTCATATGGTATATATATCATATAAATATGGTCTCATATGGTATATATATCATATAAATCATATATCGATCTTCCCTGCAATATATTTTCCCATCATCCTTGAAAATCTCTTGGGCCCCATCCCCACACTGCCCTTACCCCATGCAACCCCTGTTCTCAGTTCTTTCAGAAGAGGTTAGTTTTGCCTGATCTAGAACTTTCTACAAGTGGAGCCTACACTTGTAAGTTGCTTTACTATGTTGTATTACTTCCTACTTTACAGCAATGTAAGTCAGCTGTGTGTAAGTGTTTTTTTTTTTTTTTTCCTCCTAATTTCCTTCCGATTTAGGTCACCACAGAGTACTGAAGACAGTTACCTGTGTGAAGATAGTTCTCATTAGTTATCAAGGCATTATTCTCCAAAATATACAAACAGCACATGTAGCCCAGTATGACAAAAAGAAAAACAACTCAGTCAATAAATGGGCAGATCTAAATAGGCATTCTTCTAAAAACACACAGATGGCCAACACTTGAAAATATGCTCAACATCACTAGTTACCAGAGAAATGCAAATCAAAACTACAATGAGGTATTACTTCACACCAGCCCAAATAGCCCTCATCAAAAATTCTACAAGCAATAATTTGGAGAGGGTGTGGAGAAAAGGGAACCCTCTTGCACTGTCAGTGGGCATGTAAATTGGTACCAACACTATGATGAACACTATAGCAGCTCCTTAAAAAACTAAAAACATAATCACCATATGACCTACTCCCGGGCATTTTCCTGGAGAAAACCTTAATTCAAAAAGATTCATGCACCCCAATGTTCATTGTAGCACTATTTACTGTAGCCACGTCATGCAATATTTTTTAATCATAGCAAAAATGGCAAAAACAACAACATAAAACCTTGAAGCAAACAGTCTCTAAACAGGGGGTCAAATTACTAGGTATTTATAAAATTAGAGGCTGAAAAATAAGTAAAGAAAGCAAGAATCACTTATCAGAATCAAGTTCTATGTTGGCATTCAAATAGCAGAAGAGATAATTTTATACTAAAAGAACTAGCACACCCTCATCTTTTTATCTCCCTGTCCCAGGAACTCAGAATTCTGAGTTAATGGTAAATTATATCACCGGCGATTTTTTTCTTTCCTTGTATTTTTCTAGCAACTTTAGGTTTTCTGTTATGAGTATGTATTAATTTTTAATAAAGTTATACAGTATCTTTTTCAACATGTAAAGAATACATTTGGATTTTATAAATTACATTCATAAGCATTCTTCTATTTCTCCACTAGAGGGCAGAATACCAGACTAGACCAACTGCAGTACAATGGCCTAGAAGTTCAGGAGATACTGTCTGTGCGATTGGCTAGTACTTGCAGGACAGTTTTCACTGGCCATCCTTTCCTCACTTCTGTCCTGGAAATGGGCACTGCAGAGATACTTTGACCAGTCTCCCCAAGTCTGTGGATGCCTCGTGCCTGCTCTTCTGGTTGCTCCACGTCTCACGTTCTGTCAACTTCACCTCTGTGTCTGCAGTGGGCCAGACACACACACAAACACAGGCGACACAAGCACGCCTCTGTACACACACTCGTGCAAGATACAGGGACATAAACACAAAACAGGGAACACAGGTGTTTCAGTAGCTGAAGACGCCCGTCTCCAATGTGAAGATGCCCAGCTACAATGTGGGAGATGATGTTAGTAGGCTCCAGGTCCTGCCCTTTTGGGGTCCCTCTCCATTGCCTCCCCCAGCCCTTCAGTATTATCACCAGCCAGTCTTAAGCCATTTCCAGCTTTGACTGTGTGTTGGTGGTGAGAGGCCAAGCGGCAGATGTGGAAATTCAGAGAAGACTCCAAAGTCAGCACAGAAGTGCAATGTGACACCAGAGAGAAGCCCATTGCAATTGGTGGGGCTTCCCAGGAGAGGGGGTGGGGGTGAAGGACCCAGGGAACCTCAAACTCAATGAGCAGCAGGAGGCCTGTGGATGGCAGGACCCAGGGAAGGAAGATTCTGATGAAGGAGCTTGATTAACCCTGCCTCTATCAGAATCACATAGGACTCTCATGCTGTAAGCACAGCTGCTTCCTGTGTGACTTGGACATGAGGTAACTTGAGGATGACTTGAGGATGAGGTCCTCAATCATCCAGTCTATGTGCATGACACGAACCAAGGCTCCACATCAAGCCTGCATGAGCCTGAGATTCCCCATGTGGGAAAGGAGTGTCCTGGCCTCTACACGGCTGTGCCTTCAGGGCCCAGCTTCTGATCCCCTCACAACCCATGTTTCTCCCAGTCACCTGTCGTTTCAGAACCTTCTACCTGGGTAGTGCTGCAGGGGACTGATCAACAAGTCTTTGTCGATGATCTGCTGGCAACATGAACAAGGCCAGCAGTGGGCTGATCATGCTCCGGACCCTCCCATGAGCAGCCAAAAACTCTAATACCAATCACCAATTCTGCAGAGGCCCAGAGAGACTCCACCTCAGCAATCCTGTTTGATCCTGGGCAGTTGTGGTCTGACAATCAGTTGAAGAAGTTAAGGCTGCTGCTGTGCAGCCCATGGCTGGGAGCTCCCCTTTTGCAATCCCAGAGTTAGTGGACTAGAGGCGAATGATGCACCCTGGAGGAATCCTGTATCCTGGAGGAATACAGGGGAGACAGGGTAGGATCATGCAGGAGGAGCATGCACTCCCTCCCCCACCCACTCACAATGCACTGGGAGCTAAGTTGTGCCAGTGATGTCAAGGTAGTATTCCTTAACGATCACTGTCTTGCACAAGTAGGGGTTGTTCCAAAAGGAAAATATCAGCTTGCAACGAGACCAGGGACGGCTCAGCTCCTGCACATTTCAGGACCAGGAAGAGGGAAAAGGTGCAATCTTCTAGGGTCCTCAGCTTGCCTGCAACAGCTTCTGCTACTCCTCTCCGAATGCTCACACCACATGCACAGGGATAACATGATTCTCCCTCATCCTTCCCCATGTAGCTCCCCTACCCACCGGTCCTCTGAGTCTCCCTCTGCTGCTGCTGCTGCTGCTGCTACGTCACTTCAGTCGTGTCCGACTCTGTGCGACCCCATAGACGGCAAACCACCAGGCTCCACCATCCCTGGGATTCTCCAGGGAAGAACACTGGACTGGGTTGCCATTTCCTTCTCCAATGCATGAAAGTGAAAAGTGAAAGTGAAGTCGCTCAGTCGTGTCCGACTCTTCCCAACCCCATGGACTGCAGCCTACCAGACTCCTCCATCCATGGGATTTTCCAGGCAAGAGTGCTGGAATGGGAGTCTCCCTCACTGAGCTTCCAATCCATCATGTCATTAACCAAGTCTTTGTCTTGGTTGCTGATAATGATGGACACCTCAGGGTGGTTCATAATCTGCTTTACGTCAAGGAGCCAGTCATGTCACATGCTGGGCAAGGGAGTGCCACGAGCAACAGGGCTTGTCTGGGGCAGAACAAGGACGCTGAAACAGGCATCTGCAAGGGCTCTGGGCACTCCTTCATGCTCAGCCACCCCACCGATGTCTCCAGCCCCTGCCATACCATCAGACATGCTCATGAGTCTCGGTCCCCCATGGTGTTCTGCATTTGAGGCTATCTGCATCCGCCTAGGGAGAGTGTTTCTGACTGCTCCTGATTTCTGCCTGGCCTGTGTTTGTTGGGTAGTGCCAAGTCACCGTTTAGAATGTCAGAATGGCAGTCTCTGTGGCACATCGTGTCTGCGGGCAAGTGTGTATGTTGTGTGTGGGTATACTTGTGTGTCTGTGTCTGTGTTTAGCAAGAAAACCCTGGGTCTCTCATCTGCTACCTGTCTTCAAAAGGGGTGCAAGGATGTGTCTGCAGTTGTCTTTCACTCATAGCATACAAGGACAGCAGTCCCTTCCAGCTCCACAAGGGTGGACACCCTCGTGCTTCTGCACTGCACTCGTGGGGAAACCTTCAGGGGCTCTGACGGACCAGGATGGGTTGTGAGACTTCTGCTGTCTCTACTACTTTCCAGGATTATCCACAATTGCGATGAAAGCTCTCTGGGAATGTTCCTCTGGCCTACTATCACTGGTAACTCCTGACATAGTGTCCCCATCAGGAGACTCCTGTGCATCTGCTCTTCAGATGCAGGAGTAAAAGAGGCACCAAGAGTCATGCCTCTGACACCTACAGCTGTGATGGCCCTGCCCAGGCTCTCCTCTCGAGGTGCTCTGGAGACTGCCACTCCACCAGCCCCTCTTCCCTCAGCCCCCTCACCTTGCCTGTGCCCTCTTCCCCAACCTTCCTCCTGCCCCTCCTCCATGTCTTCCTCCTGAGAAGCCGAACCCATGGAGTGGAGGTCAGGATATGGCTTTGGCCCAGAAGCCAGGGATGCCCTGGATGATGGCACTTCTTCCAGCCTTCTTCCTCTGTTGGTTCTTCCTCCTGATAGGAGCGCAGGTCCTGTGGTCTTTCTCATTCCCAGAGCTCATCTCCACCTGCAGGGCTGCCAGCATCTCTAGTCCTTCCAGCGCAGGCCATTCACTCGGGGCTCCTGGCCTTGAATGTTCCTGAGTCTACTCCTCTGGCTTCTCCTCACACACCTACGAGGACATCTGATCCTTCTCCTTGTCAGTCACCACCTCCAGCTCCTACATAATGTCTACCACCAGCAGCTGGAACCAGCAGCAGCACGATCCCCACCAATTCTGCCCCCTCCAGGTCCGCGACCTCCACACCGCCTCCACCCTGAAGAGAGCAACCTCCTCGCCTGGAATGTCCCCTGGTGCCTGCAACATCCCTGTGACCCCACGGTGCTGGCAGGTCGCAGGGGCCCTGCCCCCTGAACCCGAGATCACAACTACAAAGTTCCACAGTCCTCCACAGCTCCAGCCTTCTTCTGGCTGTGTCTCACTCTCCACGTGGCCCTGGCCTTGACCCCGAGCTGGGGCAGCAGTTAAGGGACTGGACATGACAACACGGCAGGTGGCATGCCCAGCCTGTCCACAGGCTGCAGTCACCCTCTGGAGATAGCTTCATCTTTCTGGGGGTGAAAATGGCGGGGAATGGCCTGGGGCATGGTGTGCATTCCAGCCCCAATCACCCAGGCACTTGGGCCCCCTAGGCTGCTGGAGCTGTGAGTCACGCCCAGGGTGCTGGGCCAAAATCTCGCCCAATCACAGAGAAGGTAGTGGGAGGCACCTTCCAGGGACATGCCCCTAGCCCAGAGGGAATTGCTCCAGGGGGTCCTGGGCTCCATCACCCACATGTGGCTGCCTTTGCTCCAGTGAACGTGCCTGTCCACATACTTTCCCTGCCTTGTATCTGGCACCTCCCGGGTGCCAACGGCCATTGACTTCGCCTCCGGAAATCTGAACCACAAGTTCCCTGCTCCCATATCCAAAAAGCACATTCCCGTGTCCCACAGGACCTTTAACCACTGAGAGCTCTCCCAATGTGTCCAGTGAAAGTCAGGGGGTCAATGTGGCTGGATAGTTGCCCTCCATTGGACAGAGAGTCAGATGCTGTCTGGATGATAGTGGATCAGGTACAAACCCACCTGTTTGCTACATTTGAGCTCCACTGCTCAGGGCACCAGAGCCATAGGGCACAGAGCTCTCTCTGTGTCTGTCTCTGCTTCTGTTTTCCTGCCCATCTTTCTGTGTGTGTGTAGTAAGGGGCTTTTGTCTGTTTGACTCTGTCTCTCTAACTGGTGTTGTTGCCCTCTGTCAATCTCTGGACAACAGAGCTTGGAAAAGACCCTTAACCTTGGCATGAAGCCAAAGCCCTCTCCTGTGTGAGTTGCATCCAGGGAGAGGCGACTTTGTCAGTCCACACAGTTGAAGAATGCTTTCTCAAACTTGAGAGGCGAACACAGGCAATGTCTGCTGAACCACAGCAGGGGACAGGCGTCCTTCCCTCCCTTGCATGATAGACATGAACACTGCAAGGACTCAGGCGACTTGCCCACACTTTGGAGAGAGGGAGAAACAGAGCATGCTCTTGCTGGCATGAAGGAACTCCCAGAATCCTGTTGCAATGCCAGCCAGTGAGATATTAAGGACAGCACTGCATTAAGGGCCATGATTCTTTGGTATTAGATGAACTGAAGTCTGCCCATTTACCATATAGAGGCCCTTTCCAAGTTGTTCTGTTCTCATCTAGCCTCCAGATGAGAACACTTCGCAGCCTATCCTGTCTCCCCAGCCCCGTGGGGCTGGGAGCAGTGAGAGAATCAACCTAATCCATCCTTTGCATAGTCCTGATACCCATGGGTTCTGCGAAGAATACAAAGATTGACGTTTCAAACTGGCAAACTCTGCAGGTAGCAGCTGCTTATGCTGCAGTGCCTGTCTGTCTCCCAAAGCTTACAAAAAAGTCAAGGTGTGCTCATGTGCCTGGTCATGCTGGGGAATGTTCCTGCACTTAAGAAGGACAGAAAGGTCTTTGTAGCTGGGCATCCAAGGGCTGTAGGTCCCGCCTCATCTGTGCCTGGGAATCCACCCTGTTCTGTTTTTCATACTCTGTGCATCCTCACTGACCACCCCCAGTTGCTTTCTTCCAGCCTTTCCTTTCTGGCAGGGATCCAGGGTGCAGCAGCTTGATTCCACTTACAGCTTGCTTGCTCAGTGAGATCCTTGGGCTCATTTCCCTGGCTTCCATGCTTCTGCTGCCCCACGGTCTAAGAACTTTACACAAGTTCTTTCACGTTTTTGGTGTTCATTCTTCCGTCTCCCAGCCCAGCCAGTTCTGATATCACACACACACACACACACATACACACACACACACACACACACACAACCTTAAAGGAGACTTGCACAAATACAGAACTATAGGTCTACTTATCCAGAATAATGTAATTTGTAACCACCCCTCTTTTTTTGTCCTGGTCACTTTCTTTCATTTGCTCTTCAATCAAGTCAATGTCCTCTTCGACCTCTATGACTTACCCTGGAAGGTTATACAGTCCTTGGATTTGCTCATGAGGGGAACCGACCTCTAAAGAGGTGGGCGGGTTTGGAGGTTCTCCCCATGGAGAGCTGAGTGATATGCCCCTGTGTTCTGTGTTCTCCCATCATGTTGGACAGGTTCACAGTGCCCATCACTTTGGCATGCTTCCTTTCCCTGGGCTTTCCTTCCAGGAACCACACAGAGATGGCCAGGGATTTCGCACTTGGCTGACTTCAGGTCAGTTCAGTTCAGTCGCTCAGTCGTGTCCCACTCTTTGCGACCCCAAGGACTTGTCACACTCCAGGCTTCCCTGAACATCACCAAGTCCTGGAGCTTACTGAAACTCATGTCCAATGAGTCAGTGATGCCATCTAACCATCTCATCCTCTGTCGCCTATCTCCTTGTACCTTTGATCTTTCCCAGCATCAGGGTCTTTTCCAATGAGTCAGTTCTTCACATCACGTGGTCAGATACTGGAGGTTCAGCTTCAGCTTCAGCTTCAGTCCTTCCATTGAATAGTCAGGACTGATATCCTTTAGGTTTGACTGATTTGATCTCCTTATATTCCGAGGGACTCTCAAGAGTCTTCTCCAACAACACAGTTGAAAAGCATCAATTCTTCAGCACTCACCTTTCTTTATAGTCCAACTCTCATGTCTATACATGACTAATGGAAAAACCACAGCTTTGACTAGATGGACCTTTGTCAGCAAAGTAATATTTATGCTTTTAAATATGCTGTCAAGGTTGCTCATAGCTTTTCTTCCAAGGAGCAAGAGTCTTTTGATTTCATGGCTGCAGTCACCATCTGTAGTGGTTTTGGAGCCCCCCAAAATAAAGTCTGTCATTGTTTCCATCGTTTCCCCATCTATTTGCCATGAAGTGATGGGACCGGATGCAGTGATCTTAGTTTTTGGAATGCTGATTTTTAAGCCAACTTTTTCACTTGCCTCTTTCACTTTTATCAAGAGGCATTTCAGTTCTTCTTCGCTTTCTGTGATAAGGGTGTGTCATCGGCATATCTGAGGTTGTTGATATTTCTACTGACTATCTTGATTGTAGCTTGTGCTTCATCTAGCCTGGAATTTTGCATGATGTACTCTGCACATAATTTAAATAAGCAGGATGACAATATACAGCGTTGACACACTCCATTCCCAATTCAGAACCAAACAGTGTGAAAAGGCAAAAAAGATATGACACTGCACAATGAACTCCCCGGGTCAGTAGGTGCCCAATATGCTACTGGAGAAGAGTGGAGAAATAGCTCCAGAAAGAATAAAGAGACAGAGCCAAAGCAAAATGTAACTGATGATGGAAGGAAAATCTGATGCTGTAAAGAACAATACTGCATAGGAACTTGGAATCTTAGGTCCTTGAATCAAGGTAATTTGGAAGTGGTCAAACAGGTGATGGCAAGAGTGATCATTGACATTATAGGAATCAGTGAACTAAAATGGACTTGATTTGGTGGATTTAATTCAGATGACCACTATATCTACTACTATGGGCAAGAATCCCTTTGAAGAAATGGCGTTGCCCTCATAATCAACAAAAGAGTCTGAAATGCAGTACTTGGGTGCAATCTCAAAAATGACAGAAAGAGCTCTGAACGTTTCCAAGGCAAACCATTCAATATCACAGTAATCCAAGTCTATGCCCCAACCAGTAATGCTGAAGAAGCTGAAGTTAAATGGTTCTATGAAGACCTACAAGACCTTTTAGAACTAACACCAAAAAAAAGATGTCTTTTACATCATAAGGGCTAGAATGCTAAAGTAGGAAATCAAGAGATACCTGGAGTAAAAGGCAAAATTTGGCCTGGGAGTACAAAATGAAGCAGGGCAAAGCCTAACAGAGTATTGCCAAGAGAACACACTGGTCATAGCATATACCCTCTTCCAACAACACAAGAGAAGACTCTACACATGGACATCACCTGTTGGTCAACACCGAAATCAGACTGATTATATTGTTTGCAGCCAAAGATGGAGAAGCTCTATAGAGTCAGCAAAAAGAAGACCAAGAGCTGACTGTGGCTCAGATCATGAACTCCTTACTGCAAAATTCAGATTTAAATTGAAGAAAGTAGGGAAAACCACCAGGCCATTCAGGTCTGACCTAAATGAAATCCCTTATGATTATACAATGGAAGTGACAAATAGATTCAAGGGATTAGATCTGATAGACAAAGTGCCTAAAGAACTATGGAAGGAGGTTCATGACATTGTTCAGGAGGCAGTGATCAAGACCATCTCCAAGAAAAAGAAATGCAAAAAGGTAAAATGGTTGTCTGAGGAGGCCTTTCAAATAGCTGAGAATCTAAGAAAAGCTAAAGGCAAAGGAGAAAAGAAAAGCTATACCCATTTGAATACAGAGTTCCAAAGAATTAGCACAGAGATATAAGAAATCCTTCCTCAGTGATCAATGCAAAGAAATAGAGGAAAGCAATAGAATGGAAAAGACTAGAGACATCTTTGAGAAAATTAGAGATATGAAGGGAATATTTCATGCAAAGATGGGCACAATAAAGGGCAGAAATGGTATGGACCTAACAGAAGCAGAAGATATTAAGAAGTGGCAAGAATATACAGAAGGACTATAAAAAAAAAGATCATCATGACCCAGATAACCACAATAGTGTGATCACTCTCCTAGAGCCAGACATCCTGGAATGCGAAGTCAAGTGGGCCTTGGGAAGCATTGCTACCAACAAAGCTAGTGGAGCTGATGGAATTCCAACTGAGCTATTTCAAATCCTTAAAGATGATGTTGTGAAAGTGCTGCACTCAATATGCCAGCAAATTTGGAAAACTCAGCAGTGGCCACAGGACTGGAAAAGGTCAGTTTTCATTCCAATCCCACAGAAAGGCCATGCCAAAGAACGTTCAAACGACCACACAGTTACACTCATCTCACACACTAGGAAAGTAATGCTCAAAATTCTCCAAATCAGGCTTCAACAGTCTGTGAACCATGAAGTTCCAGATGTTCAGGCTAGATTAAGAAAATGCAGAGGAACCAGAGAAATAAAATTGCCAACATCGGTTGGATCATCAAAAAAGCAAGAGAGTTCCCAGAAAACATCTAGTTCTGCTTTATTGACTACTCCAAAGCCTTTGACTGTGTGGATCACAGCAAAATGTGGAAACTTCTTAAAGAGGTGGGAATAGCAGACCACCTTACCTGTCTCCTGAGAAATCTGTGTGCAGGTGAAGAAGCACCAGTTAGAACCGGATGTGGAACAACAGACATGGAGCTGACTTAGAACAACCTTTTCTCAGCATGCACGTCCTAAGAATATTCCTTACCAATGCTGCACTCGTCGCAGGCCCCCCACTCCCTGTCCAGGGCCAGCACCTTCTGACCGAGGTTCCCCTGCTCGTCCCTACTCTGTACTTTTCCATTTGCAACTGTTTTCCTTTACACTCAGTTGCTATCTTCCTGTAGCAGGAAAACGCCAAATAGATGCCCAGTCCCCCAAAAGGCCAAAAAGAATGTGACAGGCCTCTGACTCTGATACAGTGCCGTGAAGAAGGTGCACATGGATCCAAAGGGTCTCTGCCAAAACGAAGCACTGAACACACAGCTGAAATGGTAAGCTGGCCTCCCTTCCTGTCGGCTCTACAGTTTACTACCACCAACAAAGAGCCCCACACGAAAGGCACCCTGGGATGTCTGCCCAACTTACGCCCACAGCTCTCCTCTCCCTTGTGCAGAAAGCAGCATTCCTCTCCTAAATGCACCAAGAGGGGTTGATTCCACCAGGCCTCACTGACTTGCTGAATGGCAAGGCTCTCTTTCTGCTGCCCTTGCTAGGCTGTGGTAGGTCTGCCTACAGCTCAGCTGTCCCTAACTCTTTTACACAGTGTGGGCCACCAAACCTGGCCAATGGTTGGGCTGGGGGACATCCAAGACACTCACTTAGAATCCAGGGTCCCTGTGACAGTCACGTGGTGCAGGTCTCCTTCAGGAACTCCATGATGAAAGCGAGGTTGTGCTCCAGTGAGGCTTTCAGGACTCTCCTTCAGGTGCAGACTGACACCTTTAACCCTTTGCCTTCCATGGCCAAGGAGGAAACTGCCAAGAAAGGAGGAAATTAGCGTCAAAACCTCTGGAGCTTTAGGTAGATATACTTCTAAGTGTTTATTCTCTTTGTTGCAATGGTGAATGATATTGTTTCCTTAATTTCTCTGTTTTCTCATTGTTAGTGTATAGGAATGAAAGGGATTTCTGGGTGTTAATTTTATATCCTACAACTTTATTATACTCATTGATTAGCTTTAGTAATTTTCTGGTAGAGTCTAGGGTTTTCTATGTAGAGGATCATGTCATCTGCAAACAGTGAGAGTTTCACTTCTTCTTTTCCTATCTGGATTTCTTTTCTTTCTTTTTCTGCTCTGACTGCTGTGGCCAACACTTCCAAAATGATGTTGAATAGTAGTGGTGAGAGTGGGCACCCTTGTCTTGTTCCTGACTTTAGCGGAAATGCATTCACTTTTTCACCATTGAGGATAATGTTTGCTGTGGGTTTGTCATATATAGCTTTTATTATGTTGAGGTATGTTCCTTCTATTCCTGCAGCACTGTTATAATAGCCAGGGCATAGAAGCAACCTAGATGCCCATCAGCAGACGAATGGATAAGAAAGCTCTGGCACATATACACAATGGAATATTACTCAGCCATTAAAAAGAATGCATTTGAATCAGTTCTAATGAGATGGATGAAACTGGAGCCCATTATACAGAGTGAAGTAAGCCAGAAAGATAAACATCAATACAGTATACTAACACATATATTTAAAAAGATGGTAATGATAACCTTACATGCAGGACAGAAAAAGAGACACAGATGTATAGAACTGAATTTTAGACTCTGTAGGAGAGGGCGAGGTTGGGGTGATCTGAGAGAATAGCATTGAAACATGTATATCATCAAGTGTGAAACAAATTGCCAGCCCAGGTTGGATGCATGAGACAAGTGCTCAGGGCTGGTGCACTGGGAAGATCCAGAGGGATGGGATGGGGAGGGAGGTGGGAGGGGGGATCACGATGGGGAACACATGTAAATCCATGGCTGATTCATATCAATGTATGGAAAATACCACTACAATATTGTAAAGTAATTAGCCTCCAACTAATAAAAATAATGAAAAAAAAAAAAAAAGAAAAACAAAACTTCTGGAGCAAGCAATGGGGCCTCTTTTACAGGACTGCTATTCACTATTCCCTGGAGCCTGAAAACCAGCAGGCTCTGAACTTCCAACTGTCTCTCACTGCCCAAGGGTCACTGTACACAGCCCACCAACCTTGCTTCATCGCTGTTCTCTCTCTCACAGACACACACCAGCATAGGGGCACACACATGCACCCCACACCATTGCTTTTCTCACCTTTCTGCACGGCCATTTAGGCTGGAAGTTCCTGGATGGATTCCATACCCATACCATGTCTCTCCTAGGATGCCTGGGCTTTCGAACTGAGGCCTTACCTTAGCCCGTCATTTGTCTCGCATGGTGCCAATGTGTGCCACCCTGGGGGTGGAAGGGTGCTGGCTGACAGGCTGATGCTAGGCAGCACTAGCCCAGGACCTTCACCTATCTCCTTCTCACATGTGTGGGAGAAGTAAGTCTCCAGTGAAGCAGGCTCACTTTCCTTGCCTCCTCCTCCCAGTCTCTACCCTTTTCTCAAGGACCCTGGTCTCTTCACAATCCTGGGTCATGCAGGAGCCATATCCACCTTTCCCATGGCAGCCAATGCCCCACAGACAGAGGGGTCCACAGGCAGCAGTTTTAAAGCCCCACACCACTTGATCTACTCTGGGTGACTCCTCAAACCCTCTACCCCTGCTTAACAACACAAACAGACAAAACAACACAGCAGAAATTGTGAGCTTGTTTATGTCTCTTTCTCTAATTGCAGAGTTGTGGACTCACTGTCAGGAGCTATCCCTGGCCATCCTTCTTTCGTTGCTGTCCTGGGCATGGGCACCACACAGATGCATGGACCAGTCTCCCCTAGGCTGTGGGTGCCTTGGGCCTCCTCTTCTGGTTGTTCCACATCTCATGCTCTTTCACCCTCATCTCTGCGTCTGCAGTGGGCCAGAATCATGCACCATCCACAAACACAGGCGACACAAACCCACACCTGTACATGCACACAGGTGAGACACAGGGACAGAACCATAACAGAGAACACATGCTTCAGTACCTGAAGAACCAGTGGTTCACACGAAATACAGAGTTTTCCATAGTTCTTATAGGAAATTCCCCATTCTGATCTTCAAATGTAAAATACAGAGAAGCCCAACTTTATGAAAGAGTATTAGCACCCAGATTTTTATATAAGAGATACAGAGAATTCCATATCTCATGGTGGAAATTTGTCTTGGTATATGTGTGAGAAATACAAAGAATTCCATATTTCATGAAGAAACAGTGATGCCCATGGTGGTAATGGCGACCTCATTCAAAAGGACTTATGCCAGGACTGTTAGAGTCAGTGCTCCTGAACCCATGGCAGGCAACTGTCCACACACGCCTCCACCAGAGGCTCCTGAACACCCACTGGCAAGTCTGACTCAGTCTCTTGTGGCCTCACTCTTCCTTGCTCTTGGGTCCTGGTGTACACAAGGTTGTGTCTGTGCCTTCCAAGTGTCTGTTTCCCTTGTCCTATGGAAGTTCTGTAACCAAACCCACTGGCCTCCAGAATCAAATATGCTGGGAGTTCTCAGTCCCTTTGCTGGATCCACAGGGTGGGAAATCTGTTTTGGGTGCTAGAACTTTCAAAACAGTGAGAGGACTTCTTTGGGATAATTGTTCTCTAGTTTATGGGTTGTCTGCTCCCAAAAACTATGGGAATCAGTAAAAGCAGTGCTAAGAGGGAAGTTGATAGCAATACAATCCTACCTCAACAAAGAAGAAAAACATCAAATAGACAGCCTAACTCAATACCTAAAGCAGCTGGGAAAATAAGTTTAAAAAATCCAAACCCAAAGTTAGTAGAAGGAAAGAAATAAAAATCAGAGCCAAAATAAATGAAAAAGAAATGAATGCAGCAATAGTAAAGATATACAAGACTAAAAGCTGGTTCTTTGAGACAATAAACAAAATTGACAGACAATTAGCCAGACTTATCAAGAAAAAAAAAAGAGAATAATCAAATCAAGAAAATTAAGAATGAAAAACGGGAGGTTACCACAGACAACACAGAAATACAAAGGATCATAAGAGACTATTATGAGCAACTATATGCTAATAAAATGGAGAACCAGAAGTTATGGGCAGATTCTTAGAAAAGTTCAACCTTCTATGGCTGAACCAGGAAGAAATAGAAATTATGAACAAGATTATTACAAAAACTGAAATCAAAACTGTGATCAACCCCCCCCCCCAAAAAAAAAAACCGAAAGCTCAGGGACAGATGGCTTCACAGGTAAATTCTATCAAACATTTAGAGAAAAGCTAATACCTATCCTTCTGAAACTCTTCCCAAAATGCAGAGGAAGGAACACTTCCAAACTCCTTCTATGACAGCACAACCACCCTGATACCAAAGCCAGACGAAGATATCACAAAAAAATAAAATAACAGGCCAATGTCACGGATGAACATAGATGCAAAAATCATAACAAAATTCTAGCAAACAGAATTCAACATCACATTAAAAAGACCACAAGTATGATCAAGTCTGATGTATCCCAGGGATGCAAGGATTCTTCAATATATGCAAACTGAATAATGTGATATGCTATATTAATAAACTGAAAGACAAAATCCAAATGATAATCTCAATAGATGCAGAAAAAGCTTTTGACAAATTTCAGCACCCTTTTATGATAAAAACTCTTCAAAAATGAGTATAGATGTAACCTGACTCAACATAGTAAAGGTCATATATGATAAACCCACAGCAAACATTATTCTAAATAGTGAGAAACTGAAAGCATTCCCTCTGAGATCAGGAACAAGAGAAGGGTGCCCACGCTTGCCACTATTATTCAATGTACTTTTGGAAGTCCTAGTACGACAATCAGAAAAAAGAAAGAAATAAAAGGAATCCAGATTGGAAAGGAAGAGGGAAAACTCCCACTATTTGCAGATGACATGATAGTGTACATAGAAAACCCTAAAGATACCATCAGAAAATTACTAGAACTAATCAGTGAATTTAGTAGTTGCAGGATACAAAATCAATACACACAAATCACATGAATTCTTATATATTAACAATGGGAAAAAAAGAAAGAGAAATTAAGGAATCAATCCCATTTACCATTGCAACTAAAAGAATAAAATACCTAGGGATAACCTACCAAAGGAGGCAATAAAACTGTATGCAGAAAACTATAAGGCACTGATGAAAGATATCAAAGATGATATAAACAGATAGAAGGATATTTCATGCTCCTGGGTTGCAAGAATCAATATTGTGAAAATGACTGTATTACCAGCTGCAGTCTACAGATTCAATGAAATCCCTATCAAATTACCAATGGCATTTTTCATGGAACTAGAACAAAATATTTCACAGTTCATATGGAAACACAAGACTCTGAATAGGTAAAGTAATCTTGAGAAAGAAGAATGGAACTGGAGGAATCAACTCACCTGATCTCAGACTATACTACAAAACTACAGTCATCAAGACAGTATGTCACTGACACAAAAACAAGTATAGGCCGATGGAACAAGAGAGAAAGCCCAGAGAAAAACCCACACACATATGGGCACCTTGTCTTTGACAAAGGAGGTAAGAATATGCAATGGGAACAAGACAGCATCGTCAGTAATTCATGCTGGAAGAACTGGACAACTAAGTGCAAAAGAATGAAATTAGAAAACTTCCTAAACCATACACAAAGGTAAATTAAAAATGGACTAAAGACCTAAATGTAAGACCAGAAACTATAAAACTCTTAGAAGAAAACATAGGCGGAACATTGAAGGATGTAAATCATAGCAAGATCCTTTATGACAAACCTCCTAGAATAAAGGAAATAAAAGCAAAAATAAATAAGTGGGAGCTAATTAAATTTAAAAGATTTGCATAGCAAAGGATACTATACACAAGGTGAAAAGACCACCCTCAGAATGGGAGAAAACAATAGCAAATGAAACAACTGACAAAGTATTAATATCCAAAACATACAAGCAGCTCATACAAGTCAATACCAGAGAAACAAACAACCCAGTCAAAAAGTGGGCAAAAGTCCTAAACAGATATTTCTCCAAAGAAGACATATGGATAGCTAATAAACACATGAAGAGATGCTTGACATCACTCATTATTAGAAAGTGTTAGTTGCTCAGTTGTGTCTGACTCTTTGCAACCCCACGGACTGTAGCCTGTCAGGTTCTTCTGTCCAAGGAATTTTCCAGGCAAGAATACTGGAGTGGGTTGCCATTTCCTTCTCCAGGGGATCTTCCCGACCCAGGGTCTGAACCCAGGTCTCCCACACTGCAGGCAGACTCTCCACCTCCTAAGGCATCAGGGAAGCTCATTATTAGAGAAATGCAAAGCAAAACTACAATGTGATATCACCTCACACCAGACAGAATGGGCATAATAAAAAAAAAATCCAAACAACAAGTGCTGGAGAGGGTGTGGAGAAAAGGGGACCCCCGTACACTGCTGGTGGGAATGTAAATTGATACAGCCATTATGGAAGACAGTACGGAAATTCCTAAAAAAAACTAGGAATATAACCACCATGTGACCCATCAATCCCACTATTAGGCATACATCCTTCAAAATCCAAAGCTAAAAAGACACACAAACATCCTAGTGTTCACTGCAGCACTATTTACAACAGCCAAGACATGGAAGTAAGCTAGATGTCCATTGACAGAGGAATGGTTAAAGAAGCTTTAGTGTGTATATACAATGGAATACTTCTCAGCCATAGAAAAAAAAGGAATGCATTTGAGTCAGTTCCAAGAAGGTGGATGAACCCAGAACCTATTATACAGAGTGAAGTACGTTAGAATGAGAAAAACAAATATCATATATTAACACACATATCTGGAATCTAGAAGGATGGTACTGATAAACCTGTTTGCAGAGGAACATTGGAGATGCAGACATAGAGAACAGGCTTATGCACAAGGGTGGGGGAGAAGAGGGAGTGGGTGAGATCAATGGAAAGAGAGTAGCATGGATGCATATACACTAACATATGTAGATAGATAGGCAATGAGAATTTGCTGTATGCCTCAGGGAACTCAAATGGGGACTCTGTAATAACCTAGAGGGGTGGGAATGAGAGGGAAGTGGCAGGGATTCAAGAGGGAGGGGATATATGTACACCTACACCTATGGTTAATGCAGGTTGATGCATAACAGAAATCAAACCAATACTGTAAATAATAATCAATCAGTGAAAATATATTTTTTGAAAAGCCAAAAAATGGTTATTTGGAAATTATCTAGAATGTCACAGTTGAGAGAAAAAAACTTAGTATGTGGTCTATTGCCTTCCAGGTTCTGTTCTCTTCATTTTTAAAAAGTATGAGATAGGGGAGTTAATGTCTTCATGATACTGTATCTGCTGTTCTGTTTATCATTATACTACGGTTATGACACTTTTCATAATAATAAGGGTGCTCCACTAATGTTGGTCACAGGAAACACATGTTGAGATCTTCATTTGGACCAGGAACTGTTCTCTGTAATGTGTGCATGTTGACATGACACCCCACGGTCTTTCATGCACATAGGAGACACTGTGTTCAATCCACACACAGATTCTTATACAGTAAAGTTTCCTGCAGATGGACATGTTGATCTGCCTTCTGATTCAGATGACACTAGACAATGCACTGTATTCCAGATTTGGGGTCAGATACAACACGTCTCTGTTTCTCTCTGGCCTGGGCACCAATCTGATTCAGCTCTTGCCAGGAAGGTGACTTTGGGCAAATTCATTCACCCATTAACCGCTATGTGTTTCTGCTTCCCCAGCTGCTGAAAAGGATGGTAGCAGTAAAAATGCTTAACCTCATAGTCCTGCTATGAGTACTCAAAGATTGTATTATATGTGTACACATGGAGAGCTAACCACGGTTCAGAAAGGTGAGCTTCTCTTCTTGCCTCTCTTCACTTCCGTTTCTGCTTGTACTCACATTCCCTTGTCCCTGCCCCCACCCTTTCCCCCTCCAAGCCAAACTCCACTCTCTCTCACCTGTGCCCCATCCTCAGACTCTCCATCCAAAAACATGGCTGAAAATCTCATGATTTACCTCATAAAATATCCATATCATCACCCTTGGATTAAAAAATCATGAATATTAGCGGAAGAAATCAGAAACACTCTAAAACTGGCTGTGTGAAAACTACACAAGAAATAAAGCATTACTGATGAAAGTTTGACTATTGACATTTTCATATCTTCATCAGATTCAGATTTTCAGAATTTGATACAGAAGAATTAGACTTGATAGAAATAATGGCAAAAAAAAAAAAAGCCATGTTATGAGGTTTCTTGGCCTTTAAGTGTCCCCTCTATAAGATTTTTAAAACTATCTATACTCATGTTCTATAACTGTCCAGCGACCACTTATTTCCTGTCATTATACACATCATATGAAGGGTCATTAGACCTGTAACTTCATAGAGAATATGCACTAAACGTTTCCATACGTGCACACAATGAAACCTCAGTGTTGCATTTAGGTTTTGCAATTTCCCCATAAGAAGAGGCAAATACTCACTATGCTAAAAGAAAAAAAGGACTTCCCCCATTCCCTGATGCCTCATACACTCTGTTCTTGAGGTCCTGAAGGGCTGAATTGATAGTGCAAGGCCCATGCGGCGAGTCAAAGGTGGTGCTGACACTGTGTCCCTGGAACACCATGCAGGGAAATGTGGAACAGCAATAGCATTAACAACAGTAATGACAGCAGCTAGAATTGACTGGAACGTACCATATGGCAAATATTTTTCTGACAATTTCCCATGTCTTAACATGGTCAGTGTTCTATACTGCCCCATGAAGTAGTTAACTTTACTCCAAGCTAGTGTTTCCATGGGGCTAATGGAGGAATGAGGCACAGAGACTCTAAGTAACTTGCTCAGTGTCACCCAGCTGTAAGGGAGCCACTGTTCTGGATGCGTTGTGCAACACTGTGTGTTTGTATTTATTCAGTCAAGAGTAAGATCCAATGGCTATGGCAAAATATGTAGAATAACAGCTACCACATAACACAAGCAAATTTTACATTATGGAAATGCACACTAAATAGAAATCTGATTTCTTCAGAAATCTTTCAGATACAGGCTTGGCAAGACTGGAATCAGGATGTTTTGTAGAAACGATGGTCTGAGAACCTCCTGAGAACAGCAGACAGAATGTCAGTGAGTCTGCTAGACTGGAGGTCTTGGGTTTGTGTGTCAGAGAAGGCAGTAAACCCCTGTCACCTACACAAGCTCCCACTGGAGACAGAGCACGGCAGTAGGCAACAGAAGACCATTCCTCTGCTCTGGTAGTGCCTAGACAAGTTGTCCATGTCAATCAGAACTGAGGAATTCTAAAAGAAAAAGAAAAAATTGCAGATTTCATGATCTGCACTCAGTGAATCTCACTTAGTGCAGCTACAATAGTGCCCTAGAATCTGTGAGTTTTCACTCTGCTTGGGAAACTCTCAGGGACTTTATTAAACCCCTTTAGTACTGAGACTGTCAGCAAAATAAGGGAAATAGTGATTAGAACAGATATTAGGAAAAAAATAGATTATCAACAAAACCCAAAGCTGGGTCTTTCAAAAGATCAATACAAATTCATAAACTTCTACTCATATAGACCAAAAAAAGCAAGATAACTAAAGACAACACTTACCAATATTGGGAGTAAAATAGCTTTCAGATCCCACAGAGTTTAAAAGGATTCTGTGACTGATTCTACATAACTACATCTGGCAACTTCGGTGAAAGGAACTAACTAACAAAGTTAAGCAAAAAAGAAATTGATAATCTATTTAAAAACCGAGCTTGCATTTGAAAAATTTACAGAAATCTCCAGGCCCATGTGGTATCCCTGGCACAAAAGAGAAAGGGAGGGGAGAAGTGGGTAGGGACAGAGAAAAGGTGAATATATTCTAATACAATCAGTTACTCAAGGTAAATTGAGCCAAATCCAACCAATGTGATGAAGCCATTGGGTTTTATTTTCTCATTGTCCTCCAGCTTCCCCGTCCTGCCTCCCTCCTTTGCCCCGGTTGCTTTCTCCTTCTTAAGTCCTGCCCTCCATCAAGAGTAGCATGATTATGAGGCACGATTCCCACATTATAACTGATATCCACTGGCTGACTGACATTCAGCATGGAGGTTATCATCCCTGCAGCTGGTATACTCAGGCTCTCTGTCTCTCATCATACCAGAAGGTTTCACTCCTAATTTCAGGTATAGCTAGGAGAGACTGTACACAGCACATGTTGGAGCCTTGAGTCCTTCATCTGTGAAATTTGGATGACCACAAATTGTGGGAGAAACAGAGACAACAGCACCAGACCCCTTTCAATGAGTGCTAAACCCATTGAAACATGCCAAACCCAGAGTATCACAGGACTCCTTGACATTCAGAAGCATTTCAGGTAGATTTCCCTGCCAGGACTGTGGCATTTATTGTTCCTCCTGCTGGGAATGCTCTTCCCTTAGGTAACACTACGGCCTGCTCCCTCACTTCCTCCAGATCTCTGCTTAATTGCCATCTTTCAGGGAGACTTTCCCTCATTATCTTGAGTAACATAATAACATCATACCTACTCACACCCTTTCTGTGATCTAGCAACTCATGTCCACTGAGTCTGTGATACCATCCACCCATCTCATCCTCCGTTATCCCCTTCTCCTCCCTCTTTGATGCACATTTCTCTAATAATTAGCGATGTTGAGCATTTTTTCATGTGTTTTTTGGCCAGTTGTATGTCGTCTTTGAAAAAATGTCTATTTAGATATGCCCATTTTTGATAGAGTTTTTTTTTTTTTTTTTTTTGGATATAGGCCTACATAAGCTCTTTGTATATTTTGGAGAATAATGCATTGACAACTAATGAGGTTTGTGACATTACACAGGAGGCAGTGATCAAGACCATACTCAAGAAAAACAAATGCAAAAAGGCAAAATGGTTCTCTGGGGAGGCCTTACAAATAGCTGAGAAAAGAAGAGAAGCTAAAGTCAAAGGAGAAAAGGAAAGGTATACCCATTTGAATGCAGAATTCCAAAGAATAGCAGGGAGAGATAAGAAACCCTTCCTCAGCAATCAATGCAAAGAAATAGAGGAAAACAATAGAATGGGAAAGACTAGAGATCTCTTCAAGAAAATTTGAGATACAAAGGGAACATTTCATGCAAAGATGAGCACAATAAAGGACAGAAAAGGGATGGACTAACAGAAGCAAAAGATATTAAGAAGAGGCGGCAAGAATACACACAAAAATTATACAAGAAAGATCTTCATGACCCAGATAAACACGGTGGTGTGATCACTCTCCTAGAGCCAGATATCCTGGAATGCGAAGTCAAGTGGGCCTTAGGATGCATCACAACGAACAAAGTTAATGGAGGTGATGGAATTCTAGTTGAGCTCTTTCAAATCCTAAAAGATGATGCTGTGAAAATGTTGCCCTCAATATGCCAGCAAACCTTGGAAATTCAGCAGTGCCCACAGGAGTGGAAAAGGTCAGTTTTCATTCCAATCCCAAATAAAGGCAATGCCAAAGACTGTTCAAACTACCACACAATTGCACTCATCTCACATGCTAGCAAAGTAATGCTCAAAATTCTCCAAGACACGCTTCAATAGGACGTGAACTATGAACTTTCAGATGTTCAAGCTTGATATAGAAAAGGCAGAGGAACCAGAGATCAAATTTCCAACAACTGCTGTATCATCAAAAAAGCAAGAGAGTTCCAGGAAAACATCCACTTTTTCTTTATTGACAACACCAAAGCCTTTGACTGTGTGGATCACAACAAACTGTGGAAAGTGCTTAAAGAGATCAGAATACCAGACCACCTGACCTGCCTCCTGAGAAATCTGTATGCAGGTCAAAAAGCAACAGTCAGAACCGGACATGGAACAACAGACTGTTTCCAGACTGGGAAAGGAGTACATCAAGGCTGTATATTGTCACCCTGCTTATTTAACTTATAATATATTAGTGAAAATAACCTCAGATGAACACCTCTATATATGGTTAAAAGGATACATGAATGTGTACAATTACAATAAGGCCATTTGAGTCAATATGCATGGGCCGAATGATGATCATATGAAGTGAAGTGAGGCACACAGAGAAAGACAAATACCAAATGATATCACTTAAATATGGAATCTAAGATGTGATATAAATGAACATATGTATGAAACAGAAAAAAAAAAAAACACTCATGGACATAGAGAACAAACTTGTGGCTTCCAAGGTAGAGAGAATTGGTGGAGGGATGGAGTAAGAGATTGGAGATTATAGATATAAACTAGAGTATATGGAATGGACAGATTGGTTCCTACTGTAGAGAATAGATAACTATATTCAGTATCTCATGATAAATCATAAAGAAAAAGAATATATATAGGACATCCCTGGTGGTCCAGTGGCTAAGACCCCACACTTCCACTGCAGGGGATGCAGGTTCAATTCCTGGTCAGGGAACTAATCCCACATACTGCACATTGTAGCCATAAAAAAGATTAAATAAATGAATATATATCTATCTATCTATGTATATATACACACAATGTATGTAAGATGTATATGTGTATAAATGAATCACTTTGTTGTAAAGCAATAATTCACACAACATTGTAAATGAACTATACTTCAAATAAAAAATAACTAGACTGGGAAAAAAAGATGGGAGTATTTCATTGTACATAAAGTTTATATTTCAAAGAATACTACTGTAAACAAACATAGCTCACTACTGAATGGCAGGCTTGCTAAAATACTTACAGAGATGCATACTGCAATTTGTCTGCAATTGCAATTTGCAATTGTCTGCAATTTGTCACAAAATGCACCAGGGAATAAGAGGGATTTAAGGATGGGTAGAGGGATGGACACATGGATAATTACATGACAAAGGAAGTACCATAAAATGGTTACAGTAGAATCAAGGTGGGAAGTCTGTGTATTAGTTAGAAAAAATTTTCAACTTTGTGGAATGTCTGGAAATTTTTATAATAAAATATTCGGGAAAGTACAGAGCAAAGAACAATAAAAACCAAAATGCACATGAAGGATAATTCCAACTGTAGAAATATGGGCTGAACCATGATGGGGAGGAAATGGGGTAGAATGTGCACTGTGGTGAAAGTAATCATGGTTTTTCTTTACTTTTTCACACTCTATGCACTGACCAAGTTCTTTTCCCAACATCCCTAGACTACATTTTCCATAATAAAAGTAGCATCACCTTCCCCTGGCCCAAGGGAGACAGGCTTACTGGGCAGCATCATCGCCCTGCTTGTGCTTCCCTCCTCGTGACCTTGGCTCTGAGCACGTGCTGGGGCTCCCTGAGTCCTCCAATCACAGCTCGAGAGACCTGTCCCTGTTGGCCTCACAGGGCTGACCAAGCCTATGGCTGACTCATCTGTTTGGAGTCCCAGGTGCAGCTCCACCCGTCCTGGCTTCATCTTGGCCCATCATGGCACTACCCGCCTTCACTTACGTTTTTCTCTCTATATATATGTATATTTCAGTGCAAAGTAAATAGTTTATTGAAAAGTACATGTGGAAAAGCACACAGGTGAACTCAGAGTGAGTTGCCCACCACCCTGTAATTCTTTTAGTGTACAACCTCTAGCACCCTGGAGTTTTCTCAGTTATTTAAATTTCTTAATTTAAGTGATCTTTGTCCAGAAGCTAAAAAGGGAAAATTTACACTGTGTGGTAAAATTCTTGTAAATAAATAATAAACAAGGAATTATAAAAAGAGAATTGAGAAATATTTGGAAGATAGCTGACAGAGGGCTCATTTACCTAATTTATGCAGAGTTAAAAAGTCAAAATAAGAAAAGAAGATGAAAAATCCAATAGAAGACAACCAGGAAGTAAACATACAGTATAAACTAATACAAAGTACTCAAAAGAGGAAAAAAAAGAAAAATTACCAAAAAACAGGAGGAAATGTTGAAACTAATTGGAAATAAAAGAAATTCAAGCCAAAGCAATAATGGAATACAATTTCTCACCATGCAATTTGTCATAATTCAATGAGAAAGTTGAAAGATACCAAATGTTTCCTCCAAATTGAGGATGAGGGATTGGAAAATGAGTGCTCATGAAGTTTTGTGAAAGCATAGAGTGATGCAACTTTCTGAAGGATAATTTGACATTATCTAGTAAATTTGTAAATACATGGAGCCACTTAGCAAGACCCTGTTTGGAATTTACATTGCAGAAATATTTATGCAATTTCACCAAGATTATATGATGCTCAGTGCAATTTTTTCTCAGCATCCTAGAAAATCTCTTTGGTACCCTTGCCCACACTGCGCTTCCCCCATGAAACCCCTCTTTCTCAGTTCCATTAGTATAGATTACTTTTGCTTCATCTCGAATTTCCTATAAATGGAGCCTACAGTATATTCACATGTAGTTGCTTTACAATGTTGTGTTACTTTCTTCTGTACAGAAAACTAAATCAGCTGTGTGTTTGTGTGTGTATATATACCCTATTTTTTTAATTTCCTTTGCATTTACGTCACCACAGAGCATTGAGGACAGTTACCTGTGCTACACAAGTAGTTCCTATTAGTCATCAAGACACTATTCTCCAAAACATACAAACAGCTCATGTACACAAGTATCAAAAAAAAAAAAAAAAACTCAATCAAGAAACAGGCAGATCTAAACAGATATTTCTCCAAAGACATACAGATGAAGATAAAACACATGAAATGAGGCTCAACATCACTAATTATTAGAGAAATGCAAATCAAAACTACAATGAGGTATTACTTCACACCAGTCTGAATCGCTATCATCAAAAATTCTACAAAAAATAATTCATGGGGAGAGTGTGGAGAAAAGAGAACCCTCTTGCACTGTCAGTGGGCATGTAAATTGGTACAGCCAATATGGTGAACAGTATGGCAGCTCCTTTAAAAGTAAAACGGAATTACCATATGACCTAGCAACCCCTCTCTTTTACATATTCCTGGAGAAAACCTTATTTCCAAAAGGTACATGCACCCCAATGTCCATCGCAGCACTATTTTCCATAGCCATGACTTGCAACATTTTAAAATCATAGCAACAATGCAAAAAAAAAAAAAAAAAAAAAACTGAAGCAAAGAGTCTCTAAACAGGGGGTCAAATTACTAGGCATTTGTAAAAATAGAAGCCTGAAGATAGGTAAACAAAGCAAGAATCACTATCAGAATCAAGTTCTATGTTAGCATTCAAATAGCAGAAAAGATGATTTTATACTAAAAGAACTAGTGCATCCTCATCTTTTTATCTCCCCTTCCCAGGAACTCAGAATTCTGAGCCAACGGTATATGAAATCATGGGTGATTTTTTGTGTGTTTGTATTTTTCTAGCAACTTCACATTTTCTGTTATAAGCATGCATTAATTTTTTAAAAAGTTATACAGTATCATTTTCAACATGTAAAGAAAACATCTGGTTTTTATAAATTGCATTCATAAGCACTCTTCTGTTTCTCCACAAGAGGGCAGAATAATCACAGTATATATTTATTCATAGCCACATGTACTTATGAGAGAATACATCTGGATTTTATACATTACATTCAAAAGCATTCTTCTATTACTCCATGAGACGTCAGCACAAGCACAGTAAATATGCATTCATACACATATACATATGAGTGATACCTTGGATTTTGTAAATTACATTCATTAGCATTCTTGTTTATTCTCGAAAAGGCATCATATGCACAGCAAATATTTATTCATACCCACGTATACATATGTGAGAACATCCAGATGTTATGAATTGCATTCATAACCATTCTTCTATTTCTCCACGACAGGGCAGCAAAGGTACAGTAAATATTTATTCACACCCACATACTTTGGTCACCTGATGTGAAGAGCTGACTCATTGGAAAAGTCCCTGATGTTGGGAAAGATTGAAGGCAGTAGGTGAAGTGGATGACAGAGAATGAGATGGTTGGGTGTCATCACCGACTTAATGGACATGAGTTTCGGTAAGCTCCAGGAGAGGTGATGGATAGGGAAGCCTGGTGTCCTACAGTGCATGTGGTCACCAAGGGTCAGACACGACTGACTGACTGAACTGAACTGAACTGACTGACATAAACATATAAAATACTAATACAGCTTCAAAATGGATGTGTTATTCCAAGAGTGGTGTACTACACAAGTTTTCATAGTATATCCGGGAGAATAACCACAGATGAATACCTCTATGTATGGTTAAAATGGTACAAGAATCTGTACAGCTACAACAATAAGGCCATTTGAGTCAACATGCATGGATCGAGAGATGATCATACTAACTGAAGTGAGGCATACAGGGAAAGACAAACAACAAATGATATCACATAAATGTGGAATCTAAGATATAACACAGATGAACACATGTATGAGACAGAAACACACTCGTGGACATAGAGAACAGACTTATGGTTTCCAAAGCTGAGAGAATTGGGGGAGTAATGGAGTATGAGATTGGGGTTAAGAGATATAAACTAGAGTATATGGAATGGATTGACAAGTTCCTACTGTCAAGGACAGAGAACTATATTCAGTATCCTATGATAAATCATGATGGAAAAGAGTATATATGGGACATCCCTGGCAGTTCAGTGGTTACGACTCCACACTTCCACTGCAGGGCATGCATGTTCAATCCCTGGTCAGGGAACTAACCCCACATGGTTAGAAGTGTAGCCAAAAGAACAAAAAAAAGTAAAGATGAAATAAAAGAATGTGTGTGTATACATATATATGTATATGTATACACACACACACACCTTGTATATATACAATATATGTGTATAATTGAATCACTTTGCTATAAAGCAGAAAGGAAATGGTAAACCACCTCAGTATTCTTGCATTGAGAACCCCATAAACAGTATGAAAAGGCAAAAATATAGGACACTGCAAGATGAACTCCCCAGGTCGGTAGATGCCCAATATACTGGAATATCTGGATACTGGAGTATCTCCCTACTGGAGATCAGTGGAGAACTAACTCCAGAATGAATGAACAGATGTAGCCAAAGCAAAAACAACACACAGGTATGGATGTGACTGAAGACAGAAGCAAGGTTCAATGTTGTAAAGAGAAATATTGCATAGGAACCTGGAATGTTAGGTCCATGAATCAAGGCAAATTGGAAGGGGTCAAACAGGAGATGGCAAGAGTGAACGTCAACATTCTAGGAATCAGTGAACACAGATGGACCAGAACGGGTGAATTTAACTCAGATGACCATTATATCTACTACCCTTAGAAGAAATGGAGTAGCCATCATAGTCAACCAAAGAGTCTGAAATGCAGCACTTGGATGCAATCTCAAAAATGACAGAATGATCTCTCTTCATTTTCAAGGCAAACCATTCAATATCACAGTAATCCAAGTCTATGCCCTGACAAGTAACACTGAAGAAGCTGAAGTTGAATAGTACTATGAAGACCTACAAGACCTTTTAGAACTAACACCCCAAATAGATATCCTTTTCATGATAGGGGACTGGAATGCAACAGTAGGAAGCCAAGAAACACCTGGAGTGACAGGCAAATTTGGCCTTGGAGTACAGAATGAAGCAGGGCACACCAATAGACTTTTGCCAAGAGAACTCACTGGTCATACAAACACCCTCTTCCAATAACACAAGAGAAGATTCTACTCATGGGTTTCACCATATGATCAACACTGAAATCAGACTGATTGTGTCGTTTGCAGTCAAAGATGGAGAAACTCTATACAATCAGCAAAAACATGACCGGGAGCTGACTTTGACTCAGATCACAGTCAATAATGTGATGAACAATAATGAACTCCTTACTGGCAAATTCAGACTTAAATTGAAGAAAGTGGGGAAAACCACTAGACCACTCAGATATGACCTAAATCAAATCCCTTATGATTATACACTGGAAATGAGAAACAGATTTAAGGGACTAGATCTGATAGAGTGCCTATTTCATTTTACATTTCATTGTATGTAAAGTTTATATCCAAAGAAAATTGCTGTAAACAAACATGGCTCACTACTAAATGGCAGGCTTGCTAAAATACTTACAGAGAGACATACTGATGTCTGCAATTTACCAGAAAATGCACAAGGAAAAAGGTCAATTGATGACTGGACAGAGGCATCGGCAAATGGATAGATACATGACAAAAGAAGTATTGTACAATTGTTACGAAAGCAGGCCCTTACATATGCTGTCTATAAGATACCCATCTCATACCAAGGAACACGTACAAAGTGAACATAAAGGTTTGGAAAAAGGTATTTCATGCAAATGCAGACCAAAAGAAAGCAGGAGTATCAATACTCATATCAGATGAGATAGACTTTGAAAGAAAGGCTGTGAAAAGAGACAAAGAAGGACACTACATAAGGATCAAAGGATCAAACCAAGGAGAAGATATAACAATTATAAATATATATGCACCCAACATATGAGAAGCTCAATATATGTAATGCAAATGCTAACAAGTAGGAAAGGGGAAATTAACAGTAACACAATAAGAATAGAAGACTTTAATGTGCCACTCACACCTATGGATAGATCAACCAACCAGAAAATTAGCAAGGAAACACAAAGTTTAAATGATACAATGGACCAGTTAGAACTAGTTGATATCTATAGGACATTTCACCCCAAAACAATGAAATTCACCTTTTTCTCAAGTGCACATGGAACATTCTCCAGAATAGATCACATTCTGGGCCATGAATCTAGCCTTGGTAAAGTAAAAAAAATCGAAATCATTTCAAGCATCTTTTCTGATCACAATGAGTTAAAACTCTAATCAACTTCAGGAAAAAAACTATTAAACTACTAAAAATAATAACATATGGAGGCGAAACAACATGCTTCTGAGTAGCCAACAAATTACAGAAGAAATAAAGAAGAAATCAAAATATGCATAGAAACAAATGAAAATTAAAACACAAGAAACCAAATCCTATGCCATTCAGTAATGCACTGCTAAGGGGAAAGTGAGTGAAGTGAAGTTGCTCAGTCATGTCCGACTCTCCGACTCTTTGCAACCACATGGACTGTAGCCTACCAAGCTCCTCAGTCCATGGGATTTTCCAGGCAAGGATCTTGGAATGGGTTGCCATTTCCTTAGTTGATAGCAATAAGAGGTTACCTCAAGAAACAAAAGAAACATGAAATAAATGACCTAACTTTACACCTAAAGCAACTAGAAAAAGAAGAAATGAAGAACCCCAGGGTTAGTAGAAGGAAAGAAATCATAAAAATTAGGGCAGAAAGAAGTGAAAAAAAAAAAAGCAGACGATAGCAAAAATCAACAAAACTAAAAGTTGGTTCTTTGAGAAGATAAATAAGATAGACAAACCATTAGGCAGACACATCAGGAAAAAAATGGAGAAGAATTGAATCAACAAAATTAGAAATGGAAATGGAGAAATCACAACAGACAACACAGAAATACAAAGGATCACAAGAGACTACTATCAGCAGCTAGATGAAAATAAAATGGACAACTTGGAAGAAATGGATGAATTCTTAGAAAAGTATAACCTTCCAAAACTGAACCAGGAAGAAATAGAAAATCTTACCAGACTCATCAAAAGCATGGAAATTGAAACTGTAATAAAAAATCTTCGAACAAACAAAAGCCCAGGATCAGTTGCCTTCACAGGTGAATTCCACCAAACAATTAAAGAGCTAACACCTATCCTACTCAAACTCTTCCAAATAATTGCAGAAGGCAAACTCACAAACTCATTTTATGAGGCCCCCATCACCCTAATCCCCAAACCAGAGAAAGATGCCACAAAGAAAACTATAGGCCAATATCACTGATGAACATGCATGAAAAATCTTCAACAAATTCTAGCAAACAGAATCCAACAACATATTCAAAAGGTCAAACATCATGACCAAGTGGGTTTATTCCAGGGATGCAAGGATTCTTCAATATTTGCAAATCAATCAATGTGATAAATTGCATTAACAAACTAAAAGATAAAAACCATATGCCTATCTCCATAGATGCAGAGAAAGCCTATGACAAAGTTCAACATGCATTTATAGTAAAATGCTCCAGAAAGCAGGCATAGAAGGAACACAACTCAACATAATAAAAGTCATATATGATAAAACCATAGCAAACTTTATCCTCAAAGGCGAAAAATTTAAAGCATTTCCCCTAAAGTCAGGAAAAAGATAAGACTGCCCACTCTCACCACTACTATTCAACATAGTTTTGGAAGCTTTAGCCATAGCAATTAGAGAAGAAAAAAAATGAAAGGGTATCCAAATTGGAAAAGAAGAAATAATATTCTCACTGTTTTCAGATAACATGATCCTCTACACAGAAAGCCCTAAATACACCACCAGAAAATTACTAGAGCTAATCAATGAATACAGAAAATTTGCAGGATATAAAATTAATACACAGAAATCCCTTGCATTTTGATACACTAACAATGAGAAAACAGAAAGTGAAATTAAGAAACAATCCCTTTCAGCACTGGGATAAAAATAATGAAATACTTAGGAATAAAACTACCTAAAGAAACAAAAGGCCTATATATAGAAAACATTAAAACACTGAGGAAAGAAATCAAAGATGACACAAATAGATGGAGAAATATACCTTGTTTATTGATCTGAAGAGTCAACATAGTGATAATGAGTATACTACCCTAAGCAGTTGTAGATTGAATGCAATCCCTATCAAGCTATCAATGGTATTTTTCACAGAAAGAGAACAAATAATTTCACAATGTGTACTGAAATACAGAAAACCTCAAACAGCCAAAGCAATCTTGAGAAAGAAGAATGGAAGAGGAGGAATCAATCCACCTGCCTTCAGACTATACTACAAAGCTACTGTCATCAAGACAGTATGGTACTGGCACAAAGAGAAATATAGATCAATGGAACAAAACAGAAAGCTCAGAGATAAATCCATGCACCCATGGACACCATATGTTTAACAAAGGATGCAAAAATATACAAAGAAGAAAAGACAATCTCTTTAACAAGTGGTGATGGGAAAATGGCTCTACCAAATGTAAAAGAAGGAAACTAGAACACTTTCTAACACCGTACACAAAAAGAAACTCAAAGTGGATGAAAGATTCAAGTGCAGGACTAGAAACTATAAAATTCCTAGAGAAGAACATATTCAAAATACTCCCTTACATAAATCACTGCAGGATCCTCTATGACACACCTCCCAGAGTAATGGAAATACAATCAAAATTAAACAACCTAATTGTTTAGACCTAATTAAACTTAAAAGCTTCTACACAACAAAGGAAACTATGAGCAAGGTGAAAAGACAGCCTTCAGAATGGGAGAAAATAATAGCAAATGAAGCAACTGACAAAGAATTAACCTTAAAAATATACAAGCAACTCCACACCAGAAAAATAAATGACCCGATCAAAAAATGGGACAAAGAACTGAAGAGACTTTTCTCCAAAGAAGACATACAAATGGCTAACAAGCACATGAAAAGATGCCCAACATCACTCATTATTAGAGAAATGCAAATCATAACCACAATGAGGGATCATCTCCTGCTGGTCAGAATGGCTGCTATCAAAAAGTCTACAAACAATAAATGCTGCAGAGGCTGTAGAGTAAGGGAACCCTCTTAAACTGTTGGTGGGAATGCAAACTAGAACGGCCACTATGGAGAACAGTGTGGGGATTCCTTAAAAATCTGGAAACAGAATTGCCAAACAACCCAGAAATCCCACTGCTGGGCATACACATTGAGGAAACCAGAGCTGAAAAAGACATGTGTACCCCAATGCTCATCACAGCACTGTTTCCAATAGCTAAGATATGGAAGCAAGCTAGACTTCCTTCAGCATACACACAGAAAAAAAAAAAAACTGTGATACATATGACTCAGCTATTAAAAAGAACGTATTTGAATCATTTTAATGAGGTGGATGAAACTGGAGCCTATTATACAGAGGGAAGTATGTCAGAAGGAAAAACACCCATAGAGTATATTAATACATATATATGGAAATTAGAAAGATAGTAATGATGACCACATATGTGAGGCAGCAAAAGAGACACAAATATAAAGAAGAGACTTTTAGACTCTGTGGGAGAAGGCCAGGGTGAGATGATTTGAGAGACTAGCATTGAAACATGTATATTATGATATGTGAAATAGATCACCTGTCCAACTTTGATGCATGACATAGGGCACTCAAAGCCGCTGCGCTGGGAAAACTCTGAGGGATGGGATGGGGAGAGAAGCGGTAGGGGTTTCAGGATGGGGAAGACATGTACACCCATGGCTGATTCAACTCAATATAGGGCAAAAGCCACCACAATACTGCAAAGTAAGTAGACTCCAATTAAATAAATATATTATTTTAAAAGAAAAAGACCCATGTACCTGCCGTCTACAAGAAACCAACTTCAGACCTAAAGACACATACAGATTGAAAGTGATAGGTTGGAAAAATATATGCCATGCAAATGGGAATCAAAAGAAAGATGGAACAGCAATCTTCTTATCATACCTTAAACTAAAGAAGATTACAATAGATAAGGAAGGACACTACATAGTGATGAAGGGATAAATACAAGATGAAGACACAGCAATTGTAAACATCTATGCCCCCAACATAGGAGCACCTCAATACATAAGACAAACACTAAGAGACATTAAAAGAGAAATTGAAGTAAAAGAACAATAGTCAACTTTAACACCCAACTCACACCAATGGACAGAACTTCAAAACAGAAAACTAATGCAGAAACACATGTCTTAAATGATACATGAGATGAGATGAATCTAATTGATATCTTCAGGATATCAATGAAGAATACCAAATGAAGAATAATACACCTTCTTCTCAAGTGCACAGGGAACAGTCTCCAGGATAGACCACATCTTGCGTCCCAAATCAAACCTCAGTAAAATGAACAAAATTGAAATTGTATCAAGCATCTTCTCTGACCACAACACTATGAGACTAAATATTAATTAGAAGAAAAAAGAAAACTGTAACAAACAAAAACACATGGAGATTAAACATCGCGTTTCTAAATAACCAACAGGTTACTGAAGAAATCAAAACAGAAATCGAAATTTTTCTAGACTAAAATGACAATGAAAACATGACAACTGAAAATCTATGGGATACAGGAAAAGGAGTTCTAAGAGGGAAGTTGGTAGCAATAGAATCCTAACTTAAGAAACAAGAAAAGCATCAAATAGACCACCTCAATTGTCTCCTAAAACACCTGGTAAAGAGGAACCAAAAAAAAGCCAAAATTAGTACATGGAAAGAAATCATAAAGATCTGAGCAGAAATAAATGAAAAATAAATGAAAGAAACAATAGCAAAGATTAATAAACTAAAACCTGGTTCTTTGAGAAGATAAACAAAGTTGACAAACCTTTAACCAGACTCATCAAGAAAAATAGAGAGAAGAATCAAATCAACAAACTTAGAAATGAAAAAGGAGAGATTACAACAGAAAATGCAGACATACAAAGAATTATAAGAGACTATTATGAACAACTCTATGGCAATAAAATGGATAATCTGGAAGAAATGCACAGAGGCTTAGAAAAGCTCAATCTCCCAAGACTGAACCAGGAAGAAATAGAAATTATGAACCACCCAATTACAAGCTCCAAATCGAAGCTTTGATCAAAAAATTCCCAAAAGACAAAAGCTTAGGACCAGATTGCTTCACAGGTGAATTACATCAAACATTCAGAGATGAGCAAATGCATATCCTTCTAAAACTCTTTCAAAAAAATTGCAGAGGAAGGAACACTTCCAAACTCATTCTACGAGGCTACCATCACCCTGATACCAAAACCAGACAAAGACAAGATCAAATAAGAAAACTACAGGCCAATATCACTGATGAACATAGATGATGAACACAGATTTAAAATTTTTAAATTATTAAATTAAAAATAAATAAAGTTTAAAAAGAAATAAACTAAAAAAGGAAAAAAAATGTTGAAATAACTCAAATGTCCATCAACTGGTGATCAAATAAATAAAACATGCAATGCAAAATTATTTGGCCATCAAATGAATGGAGTTCTTACATAAGCTGTAACATGGTAGAGCTCAGAAATGATTACACTAATTAATAAAGCCAGGAACAAAAGGCTTTCTATTGCAGTATTCTGTTCTTGTGAATGCGTATGTCTCAGATAAGGTAATTCTCTAAAGACCTAAAAAAGAGGAGTGAGTGCAAGGGCCCAGATGAAGGGGGAAGTGGAAAATGTTTGCCAACTGGAGAGTGTTTCCCATTGGAGTGATGAAAATATTCTAGAATGAGGCTGTGGTTATGGTTATTCAACCTATGAATAAGTTACAAATCAATGAATTATATGGCTTAACTAGTAAATTCATGGTACAGGTACAACATGTCAATAAATCAGTTTTTTTAAACTACTGAAATTAACTTCTACATCCAGGAATATTATCCTTCAAAAACAAAGGAGAAGGAGATATTCTCATATGAATAAAAAATTGGGGAATTCATTCTCAGCAGATACCTTGTCTGTAAGAAATGGTAAAAGAAGTTATTTACACAGAGTAAGATGATACTGAAGAGAAATTATGAGTTAAGAAAGACTGTTATGTTGAATTTTGACAGAAAACAACAAAATTCTGGAAAGCGATTATCCTTCAGTGAAAAATTAATTGAAAAAAAATGAAGGCAAATTGAAATGAAGGGGTTTTTTTCTTATTATTAATTGGTTAAAGATAAATGCTTCTTTGGGCTTCTCCATCTTTGTTTTTCACTGATTATGAATCTTCATAATTAAAGTGGGTTTCATGTATACAAGATCTAGTTTCACTCAGTGGTAAAAAATCCACCTGCAATGCAGGAGCTGTAGCAGATGTCAATTCCATCTCTGGGTCAGGAAGATCCCCTGCAGGAGAGCATGGCAACCCACTCCAGCATTCTTGCCTGGAGAATCCCCGTGAACGGAAGAGACTGGTGGGCTTACAGTCCACGGGGTGGCAAAGAGCTGGACACGACTGTACAAGTAAAGAACAGCAGGCACATATTCCTAACAGAAACTCTGAAGATACTAAAAATAGATGAGAAAATTCTCAGCCTAAACAAGGCAAAACAAACAAACACAAAACCTAGATTGTACAGCTGAATTATAAAAGGTTTTAGGCACTAAAATGTCTCCCAACAGTAGTTTAAACAGCGTGTTCCACACAAGAGAGAGGAGTAATTTTTAATACTCACTCAATAGAAAAATATTCTATTTATATTCATAAATTAAAGGCAATGAAAATGTCCAGAAAACAAACATAGTATCAAATCTACTGATCATTTTATATCTAGTTTAGACTGTAAAACTGTAAGGGAATTTTTAAGAAAAAAAAAGTCTGTGAAAGTTTAAGCAGCCCCCAATGAAAAGAGTTGAACACGACTGAGCGACTGAACTGAACTGAAGCAGTCCCAATGAATGTAATTTTATTCTCTTTTTTCCATAGGCTCAAAATAATTGACAATTAGGAACGAATTTCACTTTAAAACATATTTTTCAATTTCAGCAGGATATTTTCTATTCAAATATAAGATTTTTCATGCTAAAAAAGTTTGTACCTTGCAGTGAATATTTTGTTCCACTGACTTAGACATAAATAAAATCACATTGTATGTCTTTACCTTGACCATCTTTGTGGTATCACTGTGCATTTAGAATCAACTGTTTGAATGTGGGGTCTGTGAAGTTCTCGGGTCACATACTGTTGAAGCCTAGCTTGAAGGATTTTGAGCATTACCTTGCTAGCATGTGAAATGAGTGCAGTCGTGCAGTAGTTTGAACATTGTTTGGCATTGCCCTTCTTTGGGATTGAAATGAAAACTGACCTTTTTCAGTCCTGAGGCCACTGCCAAGTTTTCCAAACTGGCTGGCCTATTGAGTGCACCACTTTAACAGCACCATCTTTTAGGATTTGAAAGAGCTCAGCTGAAATTTAATCACCTTCACTAGCTTTGTTTGTACTGCTGCTTTCTAAGGCCCACTTGACTTTGCCCTCCAGGATGCCTGGCTCTGGGTGATTGATCACACCATCGTGGTTATCCAGGTTAATAAGATGTTTTTGTTTTTTTTTTTTATAGTTCTTCTGCGTATTCTTGCTACCTCTTTTTAATCTCTTCTGTTTTAGGTAGGCCCATAACATTTCTGTCCTTTATTGTGCCTGTATTTGCATGAAATGTTCCCTTGGCATTTCCGATTTTCATGAAGAGATCTCTAGTCTTTCCCATTCTATTGTGTTCCCTGTTTCTTTGCTTTATTCAAATCCCTTGTGAGTATACATTGGAAGTGACAAATAGATTCAAGGGTTAGGCCTGGCACACAGTACCAGAAGACCTATGGATGGAGGTTCCTAACATTGTACAGGAGGTGGTGATCAAAACCATCCACAAAAAAAGAATTGCAAAAAGGCAAAGTGGTTGTCTGAGGAGGCCTTACAAATAGATGAGAAAAGAAGAGAAAGGCAAAGCAGACACGGAAACATATAGCCACTTGAATGCAGAGTTCCAAAGACTAGCAAGGAGAGATAAGGAGGCCTTCTTAGGTGAGCCACCAGGGAAGCCCCTTATCTAATAAAAGGGATTTCTCAGCGGGATCACAAAGCACCCAGTCCCCTCCTATGAACACTGTCATAGTGCCTCTCCCACCTCCCGAGCTGGGGGTCACCGTCTGCTGCTCTCAGGGCCAGGGGGAGGGGGCACCCCAGCCTCTCCCATGGGGAAGCCACAGACTGGAGAACCAGGTGTGTCTCCCTGAGGATGTGATCGTACAAATTATGCACTCACCTTTAATCATCACCTCACACACTGCATTAGCCGAGAGACACACGGAGGACCGAAGAGACCATGGACCCTGCCACCTGGCCCCACCTCTGCAGTCACCAACATTCATTGGAAGGGCGGACGGATGACCAGCCCTGCAGGACAGGGCTGAGAATAGCCTCCGCAATGCCCAGCTCCTAAAAGCGCCGTCCGTCGGCCCCTAGGCGGCTTCCAGTTTAGGCTGGTGACGTCACAGACGTGACTGAGACGCACCCTCCGAGATACCCAGCTCCACTCACGCGCCGTCCGTAGGCCTCGAAGCAGCTTCTGGTTCAACCCAGTGACATCACAGGATGCGAACGAGGAGTGGCCTCCGCAACGCTCAGCCCGTCAGTGTGCCGTCCGTCAGCCCCAAGGTGGCTTCCGGTTCAGGCCGGAAACCTCACAGCGCGTGACTGTGATGCATCCTCCGCGATGCCCAGCTCCACACATGCGCTGTCCATCAGCCCCGAAGCAGCTTCCAGTTCAACCCGATGTCGTCGCCAACAAACCCGTCGGCCCAGAAGAAGTCGCCTGCGATGGTGTTGGTACAGCCGGCGGCCGACCCCAGTCACTGGCCCCACACCCACGTGCAAAGGTAGGGGAGCCCCCACTGGGTCAGCTTCTCCAGGGACCAGGCCGGGTGGACGAGGACAAACTCCAGGTTCTCCATGAGGTTGATGCCGGCCATGAACAGCCTGCCTGGGACAAGAGAGGGGCTGTTGTTCTTGGTGCCAGCTGTGGGGTCAGCCGCCCACGTGTGCAGTCACTGACCCACGGAGTCATGTGGCCAACCAAACCATGTGGTCATCGACTCACACGGTCACCCCCCATGGGGTCACTACCCCATGCAGTGATCCCTCCACGTGGTCACCCACCCATGGGGTCACTAACATGCGAGGTCATGAGGTCACCTGTCCACATGATTACCCACTCACACCATCACCCACCCCCATGGTCACCCACCCACGTGGTCACCAACCCACAGGGTCTTTCCCCCATGTGACCAGTAACCCATGGGGTCACCTGCCCACCCAGTCACCAACCTGTGCCATCACCCACTCAGACTCTGGCCTCCACAGCAGTCAGAGACTCAGATGTCTGACAGAGACCAAAGTTCAGACAGCGGGGGCTCATAGGGGTTTTGACTCACGAATTTCTCCTGTTACAGAGGGCAGGCGGGCTGGACAATGACCCAGGAGATGTCCACATCCTGACCCCGTGTGGTGGACACAATAATGTCCGCATGGATGTTCACATCCTGTCTACATCCTGACCCCCTGTGGTGGACACAGTAACATCCCCAAGAATTTCCACGCCCCGGTCCCCATGTGGTGAACAGAATAACGTCCCCTAATACATCCTGTTCCATTTCTCCTCTTGAACCCAAAGCCAGCCCCATTCGCTAGGACTTGCATGTGACCAGTTGTCCTGGTGTGAAGGTGGCACTCACCTGGGTGGCTGCAGCCCTTCATGTGCTCCAGGTAGTGGATGAGGTCTCGGGGCTTCACCTGGTTCCCCCACCAGTAGGGGATACTGGGCCACAGTTCTTCATGCTGACTCATGGATGCCTCGTCCTTGTACGACAGGATGACCTGCTGTTCCTGAGACCACAGCTAGCACAGAGTCGGCACCTCTTGTGGGTTGAATCATCCAGGTACCCATGAGACCTGTTCACGGGGGTTATTGGGGTGCCTTGTGACACGATGTGTCAGTTATTGGGGGTGTCCTAGAAGCTACAGTGGTGTGTGGATTATTGGGGGGTCTATGAGCAGTGATGGGCTGGTTATTGGGTTCTCTGTGAGAAGAGACAGTCATGGGTGGAATAATGGCATGTCTGAGTAGAGACACTAGTGGGTAGATTACTGGGGTGTCTGAGTGGAGATGGTGATGGGTGGGTTATTGGAGTGTCTTGAGCAGTGATTGGTAGATTTTGGGTGTGTTTGAGTGGAGACAGTGGTGGGTAGGTTACTTGGGTGTCTTGAGCAGTGATGGGTCAATCATTGGGGTGCCTGAGTGGAAACAGGTGTGGATGGATTATTGGGATTCCTGATAGGAAACAGCAGGTGGATTACTGGGGCATCTCGAGGCGTGATTGATCGATTTGGGGAGTGTCTGAATAGAGACCAGGCAGGGTGGATTATTGGGGGTGCCTGTGACCAGTGATGGGCTGGTTACTAGGGTGTTTCAGTGGAGACAGTGGTGGGTGGATTACTGGGGTCTCGTGAATGGTGTCATCAGGTGTCTGAATCAGCCTCATGCAGTGAACAGATAGTCTGATTACAGTGAATCCTAGTGCTCCCGCTGCCAAGAGCATGGGGAGCCTTTGGCCCCTGCTCACCCCACGGGGACACAGCATGTCCCCAGAGATGTTCTTGATGCAGCCCATCAGGTACTCATGCAGGTCCTCCATCATGCCCTCGAAGTTCCTGTATGCCAGGATAACCACCTCCAGGGGTTGGTTCTCCAGCCACGCCGAGATCTCTGTGAGGGTTTTCCGGGCGGGGGTGGAGGAGAGGGGCCTTGTAGTGAGAGACAGGGGCGTGGGTGGGGACCTCCCCCAGCACAGCCACTCTATAGACGGGTTGGGGGATCCTGACACACAAAGACATAAAGCATGGCGCCTGGTCCCAAGGGACCCATCCTCTCCTGAGTGGCAGTGGGGAGCCGTGGCATTGCTCTGGTGTGTGTGTGTATGTGTTTGTTTGTGTGCATATGTACATGCTCCTGTAGGTACAGGTGACCACGCATATGTGCATGTGTTCAGGGTCTGTGTGTGCACGGATATGCATGCGTGTGTGTGCACAGCAGCAGAGAGCAGTGCTTATAATATTGTGTGAAGTCTGTACTGCAGTGACTGTGCGAGGCCAGCAGGGTACATGCAGACTGAGGCCCAGGACGGAACCTCCAGACCCCAAGGGTCATTAGATTCTGTGGTGGGGGCACCGGGGCCAAGGCCAGAGTGAAACATTAAGTGACTTGGCCATACCGTCCACTGCAAAATCAACAGTGTTGGTGCTGCTGGGGTTGAGGCCCTGCTTCTGGGAACAGGGTCTCCAGGGTCACTGGTCACATGGAGCACAGAGCCTGGGTCCAGATTGTGGTCTTGGGGGAGTGTTCCTGCAGAGTCCAGCCTCACTCTCTTCTCAGGCAGTCCCTGGGTGGAAGCTCCCTGTGCATTCAACAGCCTGGGCTCCAAACACCCAAGCTGGACCCTTGGACATGAGGACACACAAGACCCACAGAGGTCTGTGCCCACCCCACAAACAGCTCTAGGAAAGGCAAGAAGGAATCAAGGGGGGAGAATGAAAGGAAGAAACATCTGCCCACCACACAAATAAGATAGGAAAAAGCAAAAAATAACTTTAACATAAATTGAAAAGTGAAAGTTGTTCAGTTGTTTCCAACTCTTTTCGACCTGATGGACGGTAGCCCACCAGACCCCTCTGTCCATGGAATTATCCAGGCAAGATTACTGGAGTGGGTTTCCATTCCCTTCTCCAGGAGATCTTCCCAACCCCAGAATCAAACCCATGTCACCCACATTGCAAGCAGATTCTTTGCCAACTGAGCCACCAGGGAAACCCTAATATAAATTTGAAGCAGAAAATGTACTGTGTCCTCTACAAGGAGTCATAATGGAAAAAGAAAAAAAACAAGAATAAAAAATGGGAAAGAAAATAATAGATTCTCTCCATCCAAAATAAAAGAAAAAGCAAAAACTAATATTAACATAAACTAGTAGCTGAAAATGGTACTGTGTCCTCTACAGAGTCATGATGGGAAAAGAAAAAATATATAATGATAAAAAATGGGAAAGGAACTCACAGTGCCCACCCAATCCAAATTAAAAGAAAAAGCAAAGACTCATATGAATATTGTCAGCTACACACAGACACTTGCCATCCACCTCTACAAGGATTAAATTAAGTGCTGCTGCAGAGAATGACCTTCAACACCCCTTGAAATACCACCACCCGTGCCCCCCACCTAGCACTCACCTCGGTTCTCTTGACAGTCATACCACTTGAGACTCCAGCACCAAGGCCCCCCAGGATGGAGGGACCCTGCCCTGGAGTAATGCAGAACAGAGGGACCCTGACACCAAGGGACCCTCAGAGCAGAAGGACCCCAGTCCTGCAGGACTCCTGGGCTCTGGTGGACCCCCTCCTGCTTGGTCCCACCTCTGGGTGTGAGCTCTTAAGGCCAGGCTGCAGGCACCTGATGCAAGCAGGAATGAGGTTTGCCCACATTCCAGCCCTGGCTCTCTGCCCGTCAGATCCCCTGAGGAAGATTCTAGCAACCAGGGATCTCCCAGGAGGAAGCAATTACACAAGGCAAGAGCTGTGCTTGACAGCCTCTTGTCCTCTTGGGGGGACCAGGTTGGGATAGAAAAACCAGGAATATGAGTGCCCCTCAAGTGTGGGTACAGGAAGGCAGGGGCCATCTGTCCCTCCAGGTGGGCCCCTGCTCCTGCAAGCACCTGGGCCCAGGTGGGTTCTCTACCCAGTCCAGCATCCAACCCCTGGCTAACGTGTGCCAGTGACAGGACCACTGTTAGTTGGGTGCCCCCTCCACATAGACAGGGCCCCCAGCATTGAGTCCTCTACATCCTCCACAATGACTGCTTCCCACCCCAACTTCTCTCCACCCCATAAACGCCCGATCCACCCAGGAGAAGCACCACAGGGGAGGGGTGTGGGTGCTTCAGTCGTCTCGACTCTCTGTGACCCCATGGACTGTAGCCTGCCAGGCTCCTCTGTCTATGGGATTTCCCAGGTGAGAATACTCCAGTGGGGTACCATTTTCTCCTCCAGGGGATCTTCCTGGCCCAGGGATCGAACCCAGGTCCCCTGTATTGAAGGCTGATTCTTTACTGTCTGAGCCACCAAGAAAGTCTCCCTGGAGGAGGTGCCGGGGTGCAAACACAAACCCACCTCAGAGGACATGGGAACACAACTGTTGCTTCTCTGGGACCAGGAAGGAGCTCTGGTGTCAGCTCAGCTGCACAAAGTGCGGGACCCAGCCTCCCCCTTCCCCTCCCAGTTCCCCCAGCCTCTGTGACTTCAGACTGTGATGCTCTTAGTACATGAGTCCCCTTTCTGGTTTCAGGCTGGTTCCAGAGTAAAGCCGTGTCCTTTCCTACCTTTCTGGGAGGCTCTCTGGGTAGGGAAGATCTCCTGGAGGAGGGCATGGCCACCCATTCCAGTATTCTTGCCTGGAGAACCCCATGGACAGAGGAGCCTGGTGGGTACAGTCCATGTTGTTGCAAAGAGTCAGACACGACTGAGCACAGACAGACCCTCTCTAGTTACAAGTACTTTCATAGTATTTTCAGGCTCTTTATGATGCCAGTGTTGTGGGTCATGTGTAGTTTCATTTATTCTTTTCCTTTTAAATCTGTGTCATCTATCTGTTTTAGAGACAGTGTGGAGAGGTTCACACTTTAGCGGTCCCCTGGGGACAATCCAGAAATCCTTCCTTTCCGTCTCTGAACATAGGTTTGGACTAGCTTTATTTCTCTCTCTCTTTTTTTTCATATTTATTCTCTAGGGTCAAGGAATGGGAAGGAGGATTTACAAGTTCATAATATACTTTGATTTGATGATATTATGGAAGAGTGGATGGATGGGTGAATAGATAAGTGGATGGATGGATGGATGGATGAATGGGTGGTGGGTGGGTGGATGGGTGGATGGATGGATGGAGAGAAGGATGGACAATAGATGGGTCAGTGGGGTTGGATCACTGGATGGGTGGATGATGGATTGGTCAGTGGGTGGATGGATGCATGATGGATGGGTGGATTTATGGATGGATGGGTGGGTGGATAGGTGAGTGGGTGGGTGGGTGTGTGGGTGGATGGACGGATGGGTGGGTCAGTAGTATGTGGTACATGCACACAGTATATGACTCACCATGAAAAGGAGTGAAGTTCTGACACACCTTACATTGTGGATGGAACTTGAACACATGATGATCAGTGACAGAAGCAGACACAGAAGGACACATTTTACTTGCCCATTTATAAGAGATGTCCAGAACAGGCAAATTTACAAAGACAGAAGCAGATGAGTGGTGCCCGGGCTTGGGGGAGAGGCATCACGAATTATTATGTAAGGGGTACAGGAAGGAGAGCATCCAAGGGCCCCTCTGTGGATGGAGGAGGCCTCCTCCTTGTGGGGCCCGCACAGCCTTCCCCAGGGGGAAGCATCTGGAACGGTTGAGAGACCAGGTCCACTTTCCATGTCTGCTCCACACCCTCAAGAGAATTGCCGTGTGGGGGCCCCTCCTCCCAGGGGTGAGGTGGCCAACATAGAACCCTGCAACTGTCGAGAGGGTGAGAAAGAGTCTAAAGCTGACTTCCATAGAAAACAGCACTTCCTGTTTGTCTAACTGTCCGTGTGCGCTCCCAGTGGGCAGTGCCCATGGTCACAGAGTCAGGTCAGTTCCCGGTGTCCGCACGGCCAGAGGAGTGTTGGTGGAGAATGGATTGCGTTTGCACCTTGAGGAGGTGAGCAACCTTCTGTCTGGCAGGGACCCTCCCCTCCCAGGCCACGGTGTCTGCTGGCCACCCCCTAATGGCCTGAGCACAGCAGTGTCATTCTGGAAGTGCCCGCCTGCCTGGTCACCACCAGGCATCCCCAAGTCGAGATGCCCAGTCATGGCTGAGCTTTGCAGCACTTTTTGCAACCAAACTGGCTGGAGTCAAAGGTTCCTCATTTTAATTAGATATTTCCGGTACCACTTACCGAGTTGTTTTGGGGGCAGGTGGACACCTTAAACTTTGGGCCCTCCAGGATCAAGTGCAGAAGGTGCTGCACAAGCTCTGATGGAAAAGGTGGGTGGAAAGGTGAGGGGTCCCCAGGAGTAGGGGAGAGTGGCTGAGAAAGCACAACCCCTCCCCAGGGTGGCTGGCATGTGTCCTCAAGGCAGGCTCTCGGAGGTTCACATACCTTCCGGGTTGAATGGGATAAAGTGGACAGAGAAGGGAAGGTGCTGGTGTGTGTATGTATATGTGTGCAGTATGTGTGCGTGTGTGTTTGCTGTATGTGCATGCATGTGTGTGTGTGTGGTGTGCATGTGTGTGTGCATGTGTGTTTGGTGTATGTGTGTACGTGTGTGTGTGTGTTCAGTGTGCCTGTGTGTGCCTGCATGGGTGCATGTTTGGCACTGAGGCTTCCCACACTTGGACCCATCTCGCAGCCGCATCCCCGCCGAGCCGAGCCTGCGGGGCCTCACCTAGGATGGAGAGGTGGTGCAGGGGCACATCGCAGAGCTGAGAACTCAGCACTGACATACAGTCCGCGTTCGCCTTGGTGGCACAAGAAGGAGCAGGGAGAGCTCACCTGCCAGCCCATCAGAGGTCGAGCCTGGGAGATCTGGGGGAGGAAATGGGGCTTTGCATAATTAAATCAGGACGTGCAGAAGACCCAGTGCTGGCGGCGTGGAGGCATGATTCTGACAAACGAGAAATGGCAGACTTCTCTCCAAGAGAAAGGAGGATTGGGTGGTGGAGAGGGGAGAAGAGCTCTAGAGACAGAGAGACTAAGACACAGAGAGAAATGGACAGAGACATGAAGAGAGACAGACAGAAGCAGAGTGAAGGGAGAGATACACACAGGAGGTGAAGTGAGGGTTTGAGGTGGAGCAAGGGAGGGAGGAGACAGGGACCAACAGACAGACCCCAGCAGCTCAAGTCTGTTCTCCCTGAGGCTAGAGCTGGCGTGTCCCTCCAGAGGGTCCCCCACCCTCACGCTGTGCACCAGCCCCCTCCACTTGGGGCTGAGAGGGGCCCAGTTGAGCCTGTGGGGTCTCTAGGTTTGGGGGCTTCCCTTCTAGGGGCGATGGAGCCCAGGCACTAGGTCACACCCCCTTCACTCCCCAGAGGCGCTCTGTCCATCTGGTGGGTGTTGCTGCAGTAAAAGTGACTGGACGGGCTCCCAGCATGAAGCACCCACCTGAGCAGCTAAAAAGCTGGGATTGCCTCCGGTCAGGGTCTGAGTGTCCCCTCTCTCCTGTTGTGGGTGGGTGTCCTGGTGGAGCGGTGACAGATGAGTAAAAACACTATAGAGTCTTTACCCACGTGGGGACAGGCATGGCCATCCCATCATGCAAGGAGATGATTTAAAACACAATCACCTGGAGACATGAACCATGACTTCTGAGTGGTGGCTGCGGACTTTTGTTCACCCACCCAGACCCTGATCTCACTCCCAAGCCTCTGTGCCTTGTCTTTCCACGTGGGAGAGGGGACAGAGCCCTCTTCATGGTGTTGAAGGTGATCTGATGTCCAGGAACCCCCTCCCTCACCCACCATCTCTTGGAAACAGCTTCTACAAAGACCCCTCCCTATAGAGACTCAGATCCTCACTTCCCTGACTCAGCCACACAGACCAGTTCCTCCCCAGGATCATCAGTCGGGGCTGACCCGGTCGTTGCCAGGACCAGTCAGAACGTGGGCCTGTGACCCACTGGTTCTGCCTACCCAGCCCTGACTGCAGCCACTGTCCCTGCCTGGGCAGAAGCCTCCCCTCACAGCTCCTCCTGAGTCAGGGCCTGTGGTCCGTGTGCCATCAGTCCTGCTTTCATGACAACCACACGCCTGGGCCTTTATTTTTGTGTTTACTGCTCTCCACGGACAGGGGTTGTCCCTATTCTTAAGGTCCCCTCTCTATAGTAATAGTTCCCTTCTGTTGTCATAGTCCCCCCTCTACAGTAATAGTCCCCTTCTGTTGTCATGGTCCCCCCTCTACAATAATATTCCCCTTCTGTTGCCATGGTCCCCACTCTACAGTAATACTCCCCTTCTATTGTCATACTGGCCCCTCCAGAGTAATAGTTCCCCTATAATATCATAGTTGGAGAAAGGCATGGCAACCTACTCCAGTATTCTTGCCTGGAGAATCCCATGGACAGAGGAGCTTGGCGGGCTCCATGCGGTCAGTCCATGGAGTCACAAAGAGTGAGACATGACTGAACAACCAACACTAATGTCATAGTGTTTAGACCAATAGCCCTCTATTCTCAAAATTCCACTTCTACAGTAACTGTGCTCCTCTACTGGCATAGTCCTCCCTCTGTAATAATAGTTCTCCTTAATTGTATTACTCCCCTCCTATCGTCATTGCCCCCCCACAGTAATAGGACCACTTCTACAATATTAGCTCTTCTCTATTGTCATAGTAACAGTTTCCCCTATAGGGTAACAGTTCTCTATTAGAGAACTAATAGAGTAATAGTTCTCCTTTATTGTCATAGTCCTCCACCCCATACACTCATAGTCCTGTCTCTACTATCATACTTCACTTTCTATTGTCATAGTCCCCCCTCTGCAGTAAAAACCTCTCCTCTACTGAAATAACCCCCCTAACTAATCATAGTCTTACTACATAGTGATAGTCCCTCCTCTATTGTCAGAGTTCCCCTTCTACAGTAGTACTGTTACAGTCCCCTCTCTGCAATAATAGTCCTCCTTGATTGGAGTAGTACACTTAAATGATAACAGTCTGTCTATACTATCCCCCTTCTAGAGTAAAAGTCCTCCATTGCTATAATCTCTGTCTACAGTAAGCATCCTCTTCTACTGTCATAGTCCACTCCCTGTTGTAATAAGTCTGTCTCTGTGGTAATAGTCTCTCATCTAATAACCTCCCTCTGTTGTCACTATTCCCCTTCCACAGTCAAAGTCCCCCTTCTACTATAACAGTCCTGCCTCTATTGTCATAGTTTCCCCTCTACACTAATAGTCCCCTTCTGTTGTCCCTACTCTATGTTAATAGTCCCTTCTCTATCATAATAGTGCCCCCTCTATAGTAACAGTCTTCCTCAGTTTCAGTAGTCCCTTTCTATTGTAATAGTCCCTGTCTGCAGTTATAGACCCCCATTCATTATAATAGTCCCCTCTAAGGTAATCGTCCTCTCCTATTATAATAGTCCCTCTCTCTTTGTCATAGTCCCCTCTTTTCAGTAACAGTCCCCACTCTACAGTGATAGACCACCCTCTACTATAATAGTCTCACATATACTAGAATAATCCTCTCTCAACAGTGAGAGTCCTTTTCTATTGTAATAGCCTCCCTAAATGGTAAGAATCCTCCCTCCATAAATAGTTCTGCCTCTTCTGTATAGTCCCCCTCTACAGAATGGTCCCCTCTATTGTAATAGTTCCCTTGATTATGATAGTTCTCTGTGTTGTCATAGTCCCTCCCTTACTGTAACAGCGCCCACGGTATCAGAGTCGCCCTACTGTAACTTTCCCACTCCACGGTAATAGTCCCCCACTACAGTAAAGGTCCTCCTTTATTATGAGTCCCCTCTCCACAGTAGGGCTTCCCTGGTGGCTCAGCTGGTAAAGAATCTGCCTGTATTGCGGGAGACCTGGGTTTAGTCCCTGGGTTGGGAAGATCCCCTGGAGAAGGGAAAGGTTACCCACTCCAGTATTCTGGCCTGGAGAATTCCATGGCCTGTATAGAGTCAGACACGACTGATCAACATTCACTTTCTCCACAGTAACATCCCCCCCACGTAGCCATAGCCCCACTCCTCTATCATATTAGTCCCCTCTCTACAGTAATATTGCCCCTTGTACAAATTATGTCCTACCTCTATGTAATCATCCCCTCTCGAGAGTAATAGACCCTCTCCCTGAAGAAATCATCCTCCTGTAATAGTCCCCTTTCCCCATCACAATAACCCTTCAGAATAAAAGTCTCTTTTCTAATCCAAATAGTCAACGAGATGCAAGTAGAACACACAGCAAAACAGTATGTCAGAACCCCAAGCACAGCACAATGGGGAGCACCTGTGGATGTGTGTGCCCTGCCACATAGGGTTCCTTTGTTGTGTCTGTGTCACCATCCTGTAGACACCTGTGGGTGTGTGTCTGTCTTCCCTTCAAAGACAAGACCTCCACACAGTACAGGTCACCTGCCCACTGGGTGTCGTTTCCACAACTCTCCCCACAACACAGGTCACCTGCCCACTCCTGAGCCCTACTGTCTCCACATACCTGGACTTCTGTTCCATCAGAATCTGGGTCAGTGTGCAACAAATGCTTAATCTTCCCATTTGGACTGGCCTGAGACGGTGGTGGGTTCAATATGATGGGAGGAATAATGTCTGATGCCTGTGGACACCAATCCTGTACTAGAAAGACACTGTCCCATCGCCCAGGTACATGTTTGTGGGTCACCTACTCTCTGTTCCTCCAGGACATCCTCCTGCTCCTGCACGGACACATTCTCTTGCTCTTCTGCTGCCAACATTTCCACCTCCTCGATGATGACTTCCAGCAGCCCCTGGACCACTCGACAATCCCCACCACCTCTCCCTCCTCCAGGGGGAGGACCCGCCTGCCTCCTCGGCCTTCCCGCTGCAGAAAACAGCCTCCTCGCCTGCTGGGTCACCTGCTGCCTGCAACTTCCCCGACACTCCACCGCGAAGGCAGGGCTCAGGGCCCCAGCACGCTGAATGCTCGGGCTAAACACGAAGACGAATCAGTGTCTCCATGAGCAGGAGGACCTGCGGACGGAGGATTCTGACAAAGATATTTGAGTCTGCCTGCCTCCGTAAGCATCGCCTGGGTCTCCAATGCTGTAAGCAGACCTCCTCTGATTGAGACTAGGACGCATGACGTCCCCAAGCCTCCAGTCTCGGCCTGTCACCTCCTACCCAAATGACATGAAGCCAGGCTCTGATCCAGGCAGCATGAGCTTGAGCTTCCCCTCTGGGGAAAGGATAGGGTCCCGGCCTCTCCACCGATCTGCCTTCAGGCCTCATGATCTGATCCCCTCACAACCTCTGTGCCTCGTCACTTCCCTCTCATGGCAGGACCTTTCCGCCTGGGGTAGTGCTGCAGGGGATGGACCCACAGGCCCTGGCCAGTGACGTGCTGGCCCCAAGAGACAGTTCCCATTGGGGCAAACTGGGCCCTGAGCCCTCCCAGGAGCCGCCGAGAATGCCGACCTCAATCTCCCTGTCTGGGGTCAAGGGGGGAGACCCCACCTCCACATCCCGCAGAGTTGTGGTCCAACAACCAGTTGAGAATGTTCAGGCTGCGGGTGTCCAACCTGAGGCTGCGAGCCCCCCATCCATTGTCAGAGAACGAGTGAACTCGAGAGGAAATACATGCCCTGTATCCTAGAGGAGGACCGGGAAAACAGGGAAGAAGATTCAGGTAGGAGGAGCATCTGCTCCCTCTCCCGCCCACCCACACCACCCTGGGAGCCAGGTTGTACCAGCAATGCCAGAGTGGTACTCCTTAATGATCACTGTGTTCCTGAAGGACGGGGTTGTCCCAAAACGACAACACCAGCTTGCAGCGGGACTAGAGAGGGCCTAGTTCCCGCACCTGCCAGGACCAACCAGGAGGATGGACAAGGTGAACGTGCAAGCTTTCAGGGTCCTCAGCTTGACTGCCAGGCAGGCATCAGCATCTTGCATTTTTCCTTTCCAAAGGCTCACACCGAACCCATGCACCCGGGTTATAGGAGCCCCCCACCCCCAGGTGCCTGCCTAGCACCCCCACCCCCCTGCCCTCAGGCTCCCTCCCCACCCTTCAAGTCCATCATGTTGTTCAGCATGTCTTCATCTTTGGCTCTACTCATGACGGGCACCTGGCACAGGTTCATAATCTGCTTTAGGTCAAGGGGCCAGGCATGCCACATGCTGGGCATTCAAGAGTCTTCAGTGAGAGGGTTAGGCTCAGGCATTGTGAGGACTGCAGAAAAGGCTTCTGCAGCCAGGGCTCTGGATACTCCCGCCTTCCCAGTCGCCACAATGACAGCTCCAGCCCCTGCTGTACCCTCAGACCTGCTCATCCCTCTGGGCCCCCTGTGGTGCACTGAGAATGTGGTCTTCTTCCCTAAGGGAGGATCTGTTTCTGACCGTGCCTGATGTACACCTGGCGTGTGTGTCCTGGGTCCTGACATGTCACTTGCTTAAAACTTGAGGATCTGCAGTCCCTGCTGCATGCTTGCTCCAGAGGCAAATGCGTGTATCCTCGCGTTTAGCAAGAGAGCCCTGGTCTCAGGCCTGTTCCCTGTCTTCCCAATCAGTGGCATGTATGTACTGGAGTCGTGCAGCACACTCTCTTTGGTCACTGATGACACACATTCCCCGCCAAGGTGTGTGGGGATGCGAGCCACAATGAGCCTCCCGTAGTCCTTTGCTCTGACACCTACAGGCAGAGAGATCCCCAGATCTGCTGGCACTGTGCCTGTGGAGATGACAACTCGCCCTGCCCCCAATCCCCTTGCCCCCAGATTTGCGTGTCCCCCCTCAATGTGCTGGTGCCCTCAGCCCCACCCCTTCTCTTGCTGCCGATCCTTCTCCTCGTCCTGAGCACCTGACCCCTACGTCGCAGTGGTCAGGAAACGGGATTGGCCCAGAAACCAGCAAGGCCCTGGATGACGGCACTTCTCTGATGCAAGGGACGCTCTCTCCTCTGGTGGTCCTTCCTCCGTAGCCGCACAGTGGCTCTTCGGTCCTGCTCTTTGGCATAGCTCAGCTCCACCTGCAGGGCCGCCAACACCCCCAGCGCCTCAACTGGGGGCTGGTCCCCCGAGGCCCCAGTCCTTGGATGTTCCTGGCCCTGCTCCTCCGGCCCCTCTTCCCGCTCCTGCACAGACACCTTCTCCTGCTCCTCTGCCGCCACCACTTCCACCTCCTCGATGATGTCCTCCACCAGCCCCTGGAGCACTCGACGATCCCCACCACCTCTCCCTCCTCCAGGGGGAGGATCTGCCTGCCTCCACGGCCTCCCAGCTGCAGAAGGCAGCCTCCTCGCCTTCTGGGCCACCTGCTGCCTGCAACCTCCCCGAGGGCCCCACCGCGCCGGCAGTTCTCAGTGCCCCGGCACCCTGAATGTTCAGGCTCACTCCGAAGAGGACCCAGGGTCTCCGTCAGCAGGAGGACCCAGGGAAGGATGATTCTGACAGAGGTGCTTGAATCACCCTGCCTCCATGAGCATCGCCTGGGACTCACATGCTGTAAGCAGAGCTGCTCTGAATGAGACTAGGACGCATGATGTCGCCAAGCCTCCAGTCTCGGCCTGTCACCTCCTACCCAAATGACCTGAAGCCAGGCTCTGATCCAGGCGGCATGAGCTTGAGCTTCCCCACTGGGGAAAGGATAGGGTCCTGGCCTCTCCACCGATCTGCCTTCAGGCCTCATGATCTGATCCCCTCACAACCTCTGTGCCTCGTCACTTCCCACTCATGGCAGGACCTTTCCGCCTGGGGTAGTGCTGCAGGGGATGGACCCACAGGGCCTGGCCAGTGGCGTGCTGGCCCCACGAGGGAGTTCCCGATGGGGCCGATTGGGCCCCGAGCCCTCCCAGGGGCCATCGAGAACCCTGACCTCAATCTCCCTGTCTGGGGTCACCCAGGGAGACCCCACCTCTGAATCCTCTTCCATCCCGCAGACTTGTGGTCCAACAACCAGTAGAGAATGTTCAGCCTGCGGGTGTCCAGCCTGAGGCTGGGAGCTCCCCATCCATTGTCAAAGAACCCGTGGACTCCAGAGGAAATACATGCCCTGTATCCTGGAGGAGGACCGGGGAGTCAGGGAAGAAGATTCAGGTAGGAGGAACATTCCCTCCCTCTCCCACCCAGCCACACCACCCTGGGAGCTAGGTTGTACTAGCAATGCCAAAGTTGTACTCCTTAATGATCACTGTGTTCCTGAAGGATGGGGTTGTCCCAAAGGACCACAACAGCTTGGAGCGGGACTGGGGAGGGCCCATTTCCCACACCTCCCAGGACCAACCAGGAGGATGGACAAGGTGAAGGTGCAATGTCTCAGGGTCCTCAGCTTGCCTGCCAGGCTGGCATCAGCATCTTGCATTTTTCCTTTCCAAAGGCTCTCTCCGAACCCACGCACCCGGGTTATAGGAGCCCCCCACCCCCAAGTGCCTGCCTAGCGCCCCCGCCCACCTGCCCTCAGGCTCCCTCCCGGCCCTTCAAGTCCATCATTTTGTTCAGCACATCTTCATCTTCGGTGCTGATCATGATGGGCACATGGCGCGGGTTCATAATCTGCTTTAGGTCAAGGGGCCAGTCATGCAATTTGCCAGGCATGCAAGAGTCTTGAGTGAGAGGGTTAGGCTCAGGCATAGCAAGGAATGCAGAACAGGCATCTGCGGCTAGGGCTCTGGGTACTCCCGCTTGCCCAGCCACCACAACGCCAGCGCCAGCCACTGCCGTACCCTCAGACCTGCTCATCCCTCTGGGCCCCCTGTGGTGCACTGAGACCGTGGTCTTCATCCCCCAAGGGAGGATCTGTTTCTGAACGCACCTGATGTACACCTGGCGTGTGTGTCCTGGGTCCTGGCATGCCAGTTGCTTAAAACTTGAGAAACTGCCGTCCCTGCTGCATGCTTCCTCCAGAGGCAAATGCGTGTATCCTCGTGTTTAGCAATAGAGCCCTGGGTCTCGGGCCTGTTCCCTGTCTTCCCAATCAGTGGCATGGATGTACTGGAGTCATGTAGCATCCTCTCTCTGGTCATTGATGACACACATTCCCTGCCAAGGTGTGTGGGGATGTGAGCCAGAACAAGCCTCCCGTAGTCCTATGCTCAGACACCTACAGGCAGAGAGATCCCCAGATCTGCTGGTACTGTGCTTGTGGAGATGACAACTCGCCCTGCCCCCAATCCGCTTGTCCCGAGATTCGCGTGGCCCCCTCTACGGGCTGGTGCCCTCAGCCCCACCGCTTCTCTTGCTGCCGATCCTTCTCCTCGTCCTGAGCACCTGACCCCTACGTCGCAGTGGTCAGGAAACGGGATTGGCCCAGAAACCAGCAAGGCCCTGGATGACGGCACTTCTCTGATGCAAGGGACGCTCTCTCCTCTGGTGGTCCTTCCTCCGTAGCCGCACAGTGGCTCTTCGGTCCTGCTCTTTGGCATAGCTCAGCTCCAACTGCAGGGCCGCCAACACCCGCAGCGCCTCTATTGGGGGCTGGTCCCTCGAGGCCCCAGTCCTTGGATGTTCCTGGCCCTGCTCCTCCGGCCCCTCATCCCGCTCCTGCATGGACACCTTCTCCTGCTCCTCTGCCGCCACCAATTCCATCTCCTCGATGATGTCTTCCACCAGCCCCTGGAGCACTCGACGATCCCCACCACCTCTCCCTCCTCCAGGGGGAGGATCCGCCTGCCTCCACGGCCTCCCAGCTGCAGAAGGCAGCCTCCTCGCCTTCTGGGCCACCTGCTGCCTGCAACCTCCCCGAGGGCCCCACCACGCCGGCGGTTCTCAGAGCCCCGGCACCCTGAAAGCTTGGGCTCACTCTGAAGATGACCCAGGGTCTCCGTCAGCAGGAGGACCCAGGGACAGAGGATTCTGACAGAGGTGCTTAAATCACCCTGCCTCCGTGAGCATCGCCTGGGTCTCGCATGCTGTAACCAGAGCTGCTCTGAATGAGACTAGGACACGTGAAGTCCCCAGGCTTCCGGTCTCACCCTGTACACTGCTACCCGCATGACCTGCATGCAGGCTCTGCACCCAGCGGCATGAGCCTGAGCTTCCCACGTGGGAAAAGAGAGGGTCCTGGCCTCTTCATGGATCTGCATTCAGGCCTCATGACCTGATCCACTCACATCCTCTGTGCCTCATCACATAACCTCTCATGGCAGGACCTTTCAACCCGGGGGTAGTGCTTCAGGGGATGGACCCCACAGGACCTCGCCAGTGACCTGCTGGCCCCATGAGGGAGGTCGCCATGTGGGGGACTGGGCCCAGAGCCCTCCCAGGGCCAGCCGAGAACCCCGACCTCAATCGTCCTGTCTGGGGACGCCCAGAGAGACCCACCTCTACAATCCTCTTCCATCCCGCGGTGTTGTGGTCCAACAACCAGTTGAGAACGTTCAGGCTGTGGGTGTCCAGCCTGAGGCTGGGAGTTCCCCAACTGTCGTTAGAGACCCAGTGGACTCGAGGGGATATGCATGCCCTATAACCTGGAGGAGGACCGGGGAGACAGGGAAGAAGATTCAGGTAGGAGGAGCATCTGCTCCCTCTCCCGCCCACCCACACCACCCTGGGAGCCAGGTCGTACCAGCAATGCCAGAGTGGTACTCCTTAATGATCACTGTGTTCCTGAAGGACGGGGTTGTCCCAAAACGACAACACCAGCTTGCAGCGGGAGTGGGGAGGGCCTAGTTCCCGCACCTGCCAGGACCAACCAGGAGGATGGACAAGGTGAAGGTGCAGCTTTCAGGGTCCTCAGCTTGCCTGCCAGTCAGGTATCAGCATCTTGCATTTTTCCTTTCCAAAGGCTCACACCGAACCCATGCACCCGGGTTATAGGAGCCCCCCACCCCCAGGTGCCTGCCTAGCGCCCCCACCACCCTGCCCTCAGGCTCCCTCCCGGCACTTCAAGTCCATCATTTTGTTCAGCACGTCTTCATCGTGGGCGCTACTCATGACGGGCACCTGGCACGGGTTCATAATCTGCTTTAGGTCAAGGGGCCAGTCATGCCACATGCCAGGCATGCAAGAGTCTTGAGTGAGAGGGTTAGGCTCAGGCATTGTGAGGACTGCAGAAAAGGCTTCTGCGGCCAGGGCTCTGGGTACTCCCACCTGCCCAGTCGCCACAATGACAGCCCCAGCCCCTGCGTACCCTCAGACCTGCTCATCCCTCTGGGCCTCCTGTGGTGCACTGAGAACGTGGTCTTCATCCCCCAAGGGAGGATCTGTTTCTGACCGTGCCTGATGTACACCTGGCGTGTGTGTCCTGGGTCCTGGCATGTCACTTGCTTAAAACTTGAGGATCTGCCGTCCCTGCTGCATGCTTGCTCCAGAGGCAATTGCGTGTGACCGCGATTAGCAAGAGAGCCCCGGGTCTCAGGCCTGTTCCCTGTCTTCCCAATCAGTGGCATGGATGTACTGGAGTCATGTAGCACACTCTCTCTGGTCACTGATGACACACATTTCCCACCAATGTGTGTGGGGATGCGAGCCAGAATGAGCCTCCCATAGTCCTATGCTCAGACACCTACAGGCAGAGAGATCCCCAGATCTGCTGGCACTGTGCCTGTGGAGATGACAACTCGCCCCGCCCCCAATCCCCTTGCCCCCAGATTCGCGTGTTCCCCCCTCAATGTGCTGGTGCCCTCAGCCCCACCCCTTCTCTTGCTGCCGATCCTTCTCGTCGTGAGCATCTGACCCCTAAGTCACAGTGGTCAGGATATGGGATTGGCCCAGAAGCCAGCAAGGCCCTGGATGATGGCACTTCTCTGATGCAAGGGACACTTTCTCCACTGGTGGTCATTCCTCCGTAGCTGCACAGTGGCTCTTCGGTCCTGCTCTTTGGCATAGCTCGGCTCTACCTGCAGGGTCGCCAAAGCCCACAGCGCCTCTATTGGGGGCTGGTCCCTCGAGGCTCCAGTCCTTGGATGTTCCTGGCCCTGCTCCTCCGGGCCCTCGTCCCTCTCCTGCACGGACACCTTCTCCTGCTCCTCTGCCGCCACCACTTCCACCTCCTCGATGATGTCCTCCACCAGCCCCTGGAGCACTCGACGATCCCCACCACCTCTCCCTCCTCCAGGGGGAGGATTTGCCTGCCTCCACGGCCTCCCCGCTGCAGAAGGCAGCCTCCTCGCCTTCTGGGCCATCTGCTCCCTGCAACCTCCCCAAGGGCCCCACCGTGCCAGCAGTTCTCAGATCCCCGGCACCCTGAATGTTCAGGCTCACTCCAAAGAGAAACCTGGGTCTCCATCAGCAGGAGGACCCAGGGAAGGATGATTCTGACAGAAGTGCTTGAATCACCCTGCCTCCATGAGCATCGCCTGGGACTCGCATGCTATAAGCAGAGCTGCTCTGAATGAGACTAGGACGCATGACGTCTCCAAGCCTCCAGTCTCGGCCTGTCACCTCCTACCCGAATGACCTGAAGCCAGGCTCTGATCCAGGCAGCATGAGCTTGAGCTTCCCCACTGGGGAAAGGATAGGGTCCTGGCCTCTCCACCGATCTGCCTTCAGGCCTCATGATCTGATCCCCTCACAACCTCTGTGCCTCGTCACTTCCCACTCATGGCAGGACCTTTCCGCCTGGGGTAGTGCTGCAGGGGATGGACACACAGGCCCTGGCCAGTGACGTGCTGGACCCACGAAGGAGTTCCCGATGGGACAGTCTGGCCCCCGAGCCCTCCCAGGGGCTGCCGAGAATGCCAACCTCAATCTCCCTGTCTGGGGTCACCCAGGGAGACCCCACCTCCGAATCCTCTTCCATCCCACAGAGTTGTGGTCCAACAACCAGTAGAGAATGTTCAGCCTGCGGGTGTCCAGCCTGAGGCTGGGGGCTCCCCATCCATTTTCAGAGAACCAGTGGACTCGAGAGGAAATACATGCCCTGTATCCTGGAGGAGGACCGTGGATTCAGGAAGAAGATTCAGTTAGGAGGAGCATCTGCTCCCTCTCCCACCCACCCACAACACCCTGGGAGCCAGGTCGTACCAGCAATTGCAACGTGGTACTCCTTAATGATCACTGTGTTCCTGAAGGACGCTGTTGTCCCGAAAGGACAATACCAGCTTGCAGCGGGACTGGGGAGGGCCCAGTTCCCGCACCTCCCAGGACCAACCAGGAGGATGGACAAGGTGAAGGTGCAATCTCTCAGGGTCCTTAGCTTGCCTGCCATACAGGCATCAGCATCTTGTGTTTTTCCTTTCCAAATGGTCAAACCAAATGCCAGCACCCAGGTTATAGGAACCCCCTCCCCCACGTGCCTGCCTAGCGCCCCCACCCACCTGCCCTCAGGCTCCCTCCAGGCCCTTCAAGTCCGTCACGTTGTTCGTCTTTGTTTACGTCTGCTGGGACCCTTTCCTCTGTGGGGATGCAGGTAGGTGTCCCTGGTGGCCTTCAGGTGCTGTGTTCACACAGCCACCAGTGGAGATCTTGTGGAATCAGCACTTGTGCACCTGGACCTGCCATGGATGCAGGGAGCAGCTCAGGCCTGCCCCGGCCCCCATGTGCACCCAGAAATCCCACAGCTGCTAGGCCCAACCTGTCCCAGCCACGGAGCCCCCGCTGTCCACTTGCATGTTCCGAATGTGCCACTTGGACAGAGCCAGAGGCAGTGGTAGAGATCAGCCCATGGCACAGCCACGGGAGGCTCATTTCAGCTGTTCCTCTGCAGCTGAAGGCCCTGCTGGTGCTGGAGTGCTCCCGGAGCTCGTGGAGCCAGTGCTCTGCTGGATGAGAGAGGTAGAGCCTAATGGGCTCCCCACTCTGTCCTTCACACACCCCTTAACTTCAGGTCTTCGCTTCTACAATGGCCTGAGCGTCTTCCATGCCACCCCAGTTGGCTCTCCTGGGATCTCTGCTCTGCCTGCTACGTGCTCCTCTGACTCTCTGAAGACCCCCTCTCTGTCCCAGCTGGTGTCCCCTTTGGAGAGGGCCTATCCATGGGGCCGGAACCTGTCCTCTCTCAGAGCTTCTTCCCAGGGTGCCGGGCCCGTCCTTCTCCCCTTTTTATCCCCCCTTTCATCTTACTGTGTTACATGGAGATCTTTCTAGTGCTCTTTGTTGCCTGAGATTTCCCACCAGGAGGTATTGTGAGAACTGTTCCATGTGCAGATGTATTTGTGGGAGGAGGTGAGTTCCATGTCCTTCTGCCATCTGGCTTCAAAGTCTCATACTTGTCTACACAGAGGAGTGATATGATCCTGCTCTTGTTCTAATACCAAGTGTGCTGTCTTCAGTGGCATCCCTGTTTCTCCAACCCGTTTGCAAAGTAAGACAGTGGAGACCAGCCACACCAGCTCACTGTGCACTGGGAATATGCCTGGTGTGAAAGATGGGCTCAACCGTCAATCATAGTTAACGTTAACTTTAAAAAAAGCCCTATACTTAAAATAACTTGGGTATGTAAATCTACTTTTTGAAGTGTAAGTGGTGTGAAATCTGAAATATTTTTAAAAACTTAAAATATATTACCTACTAATGAAATAGCACTTTGGATATGTGTAGAAGCTAAAATCTAAGAGCTACTAGAAACTTTAAAATTACATATGTGGTCAACATTATACTTCTACTAAATCTTGAGTCAGACCAAACAACAGGACAAAAAAGACTTCCTTTCTTATGAGAAATAATTTTATAGCCTAATCGACCTAACAAGTTGATTTACTTTATCTTTTTCTTAAATCTTCATATGTAATTTCCTCTGATCCTCCAAGTCACTGTTCAGCAGCTGTGCAGGCCTTGGAGTTTTTAAGGAGTATTTCCTGGCAGTTCTTGAAAAAACACTCACTGAAAGGTTAATCAAGTCAGTCAGACTTGCATGGTGCTTAAACAAACCCCTTTCTTCACTGAAGACTAAACAGATGCATACACTCTACCCAGAGGCTTTTATGCCATTATCATGTTCACTTTTCTTCAAGGGTATAAGAAGCAGGCCCATACTCTGAATACTGTGCAATCAACATTTTGTGTCAACACATGAAACTCCTCTTTACTTTCAGGACCTTACTGTTACTAAATTTATTCACATTAACATTCATTCCAATTGTGGTTCATGAGAAGACAGTCAGTTCTACAGGTAGGTTTGTTTGCTTAGGTACAAAAGTAGGAACTGAAAAGGACACACATTGTGAGATAGTCTGTTAAAGACGCAAGTGCCAACTGGGTGTGTTTTAAAGATATAGATTGATGTTTCTAGAAGACCATCAGCGTGTCATCCACGTGTGCTGAGAGACTTAACGCTGCCCACATGGTAAGAGACGGGTCACGGGAAAGTCACCACAGTCCAGGGCCTAGAGCACAGGTGAGGTCGCAGGTGTGGAGCCTCACTTCACAACTGTGACACTGAGTGGTGATTTGCAGGACTGACTTCACGTGGCTCCAGGTCAGAGCCGGGAGGACATCCCATGTAACTAAGTGATGCCAAAGCCTTACGGCAATGCTGACCACTCCTGTGATGGGGAAGTCCTATGGTGATTAATGCACGTGCTCCACCTAAACTGCGTTCGGGAATTAAACTGCAGAGATTACACAACTGGAGAACAGACTGGAGCCAATTACAGCTCCCTTTAGGAAAACACCTCAGCAGTTGCCGTGGAGGCAAATTCAGTGTCTGAGGAGCACACTGATGGGCGGTGACATCGGGGCAGGGCTGAACCTCTGTGACAGCACTGGTCTTGAGCACACTAATACCTGTAGTATATTAAACACACTCGTATGTCAGTAGTCACTGGTAAGACGATGGTCTCCACTTATGTTTTTGTACCTACAACCCGACAGGAAGTGTATTAGAACCATATCTGGAACAAAAGCAGGAGAGATGTGGGTTTCTGTGGTATTAATGACTCTGGCTGGTCTGTGCCTGTTGTAATAACTGCTAATGTTCTGAACATAGCTCTGCTCAGGAGTCTATGTCTCACCTTGATAGAAAATGGCTACTTTCCAGAAATTACTTCCACAGGAAAAAATTCTACTAGAAAATATTTTGCCTGGAAATTACTTAAAATGTGATCCAGCTTAATGAAAACCCTATAAACTATACAGGAAATATGTCACAATAAAGGATCACTCAATTCTAAGTAAAGTTTAAAAGTACATTAATTTAAAATGTGGGAAAATTTTCGATATAAAATAAAAGAGTATAAGAAAAATAAATGTACAAAACGTTTCAAATCTTCAACATCCGTAATTTAGAGATAGCAAGGTCTTTATTTGCATCATTTTATTTTCAGCTAAAGTTCCATTAACAGTGTTGTGAAAACATTTAAAAACTTGACAAATGAATCATAAAACCAATGTGGGCTCTTAAAAGTCGTATAACACAAAATATGATTTATGTTTCCTCAGAATAAAATTACACATCTTAATAAGATGCAACATATTTAATATATTTGTCTTCCTGCATAAAAATGCTTGTCTCAAAGAAAGCAGCTGAAAAACAAGGGCATCTGAGGGAGCAGAGCCTAGGGCAAGCCCGCACTGCTCCTGGCACCAGCCCAGGTGCATCAGTTAAATTTATATGTAGGCGTGTTGAGGAAAACAAGTTCCCACAGCAGTGTGGACCAGTGTCAACACCCAACAAGGTCCCTGAGTTCAGATTAAGAGCCCCAGGTGCCCGAAGCCCCACTACAGAAAACCAGCCCCTCCCTTCTTCTGCAGGGCACATGCCAGGCCCTACAGCCCAGGCCACTGCCTACGGCAGGACGACACGGCTGCTCTCAGGCTGCAGACGCGAGGAGAGGCCCAAGAGGTCACCCACAGATGGCTCAGGTAAGCTTTACACCAAGTCTTCCTTCCACAAGGAAAAGCAGTGCAGAACGGGCATTCAGATCTAAACATGTAGGGTGGGAAAGAGCCTGGAAAGATGTAAGAGCACCTACTCTAGAAGAACAGTCTACGAAATTAAATGGGCCTCTCAGCGATTCTATCACTAACCCTGGCCAATAGTGCCCTAACCTGTGGGCTCACAGAGCACACGCAGCTCTGACACTAAAGATGAGAGGGGCCCACCCACCGCCTTCTGAAAGGATATGACTCATAGTCCAGTGTCTGAGTGAGCACTCCAGTGAGAACAAACTCTGCATTTTGAACATCTGCAAGGAACAAAGATAAAACCTGTCAAACAGACGCACCTGCCCACACCCATGCATGCCAACACACAGCAGAAAAATGAACATACCTATTCCTCTGGCAAAATACTCTTGACACAAGTGAAGTTCATTTTCACAGGCTATTAAAATTATTTCTGACAAACTCTAAGGTAAAGAAAAGCAGATTCTTGGTTACTGAGCCTCATACATGACATTGATGCATTCAACAGTGTTTCACTTCTGTGCACCTTATCCTGTTTATGTTCCATGAGTTTCCTGATAGATGGTTTTTTAGACAACACTTCACCTCCTGCACATTCCACAATCGCTTTCATGGTTGACAGACTTGGGCAGATCCCAGGAGTGATGTAAAAGTATTTTGCCTAAAAGTGAAAATATGTGTACTGGTTTCAAACTGAATCTTCAGTGTGCATAATTTCTCATTCTACCCAAGAATTTTGACAAAATGACTAATTTCATGGAGCTACACAGTACTAGATCCCCCTAGTCCCCAACCTCAAGTGGGCCTGGTGGAACCCAGACATGGAATTTCAGAAATAAGCACTCTCATAAGCTAGGTGTGAACTATAATTATTAAAAAAGTGGCTAGAACTTTAATTCCTGTAAGACATGAAGTATTCTGTGATAAGAGCAAGAATAAGAACATTTTTCACAATTTCTAAAGCTCAAATGGAGCACAAAATGATTTTGATGGTTAAAATTTTCTAACACCCTTACTCTTAAATGTACCAAAAGCACCATTTTGTTTTAAACTCCTCAAACGTTTAGAAAAACACAGACTATTTTAGGTAATGTACTCTTAACTCAGTACGGAAAATCTCTTTGAATTCCTAAGTTGGCTCCTTAAGAGCAAAACAAACAAACAAACAAAAAACCTGCCTCTATTAATCTGCTAAGCCACTGTTTGATACCAAAAAAATTTTCCAAACTGTCCTATCTTAGAAACATGTAAACACTATAGTCTAGAATTATTAGACATATATTCAGTTAATATTTTCTCAAGAATGGTCTCTATTTTCCAGCTGAATATATGTTTTATGAGAATAGTATTAATGTAAGTTGGTAAAAGCAAAAATAAAAATGTAAATCTCTTACACACTATTCATAGCATACTCTTTGAACCCGGGTTATTTGTAATGCATATCTCTCCATATTGATTCTCTTAGACGTGGAACACACCCTAGAGGAGGCCTGACTGCACAGGGGGAGTGGGGAGAGCCCAGCTCTCTGGGTGCAAGCCGCCCACTCTGTCATGGTTGCCCAGCTGCAGCAGCTGATCTGAGCTCCAGTCCAGGCGTACCTTGAAAAGCGGAGAAATGTGGGCCCTCCTCAAGGACTCCTCCAAACTGAAGGAGAAAAGCACTTCGGCCTCTGCATCTCGGAGACGGTAGTTCTGCTCGTCTGAAAAGGAAGACAGTACAGCCTCAGAAAGTGCCTGGCACTGGGGTACACCACATGTGACTGGCTCCAGGTGCCCCAGTGAGCCATGTGCTGGCATCCACCTGTGAAACCTGTGAATGAGTAAGTCTCCCAGATTATATTTCATTTACTTTCCTCCCAAAAACAGCCAGCCAGGCCAAAGACACTCTTCCTCCCTCCTGGATCAGTGTTTCTTAGCTTTTAGGAACAAATGTCCTGAAAGATGTCCATGGACCCTCCTCTCATCCCTGGGCAGCTCCCCACCTCCCCCTCAGCTGTAACTTCACACTGTTGGGGGGCCAGAGCACCCCAACCCAGACCCAGGTGAAGAGTGCCCATGTGGAGGGACAGGCTGGGAACCAGGTTCATGGCCAGCTTGTGCTCACAAGGACCAGTGACTTCAGAGCCACTGGACTCCAACTAAGAGTCGATTAGCCACATTTTACAGATGTACCAAAAACAAGTTCCTTTTATACAGTATAAGAACATCACTTTATAAAGAATGGTTTTACCAGATTTTGAGGATCTAAGAATTTTTAAATAATACCCAATTTTTCAAAAAGTAAAGATCACAAAATGTTTTCATCTTCTTATGAATACATCTCATTCAGAAAAGCATTTCATCATCATAACCAAACTAACAGTCCAGGGTCAGGCTGAGTCAGACGACAGGCTGTAGGGCTGACAGGCCACATGCTGGGTATGTCACTTGCCCTTCTCTTTTTTAACAATGCCTTAAAAATGAGAAAACCATTCTCAGCTCAGAGAGCATAGTTGCTGACTCCATCAGGTCACTCAGGAGACACTGAGATTTAACAACTGCTAGAAATGCAAGTCCATCAGCCACCAGCAGAAAAAGAAGGCACTACACTAGGTGAAAGAAGAAAAGAATGTCTAAAAAATGAAGTTAAGAAATGAACAAAGAAGTATTGTCATGCATGAAGTTACATACTTGAATGAAGTGATGTATCTGAAATGCTAGTTTCTACAGCAGAATGAAGGTTGCTGTGCCTGCTGAAGAGCTGTGAGGGAGGACAGGAAGCAGTCCCTGTTTAAGGTGAGAGATGACACTGAAATGAATACAGTAGCTACAACAACCCTGGGTTTCTAAGAGGAGAAGCTGAGTTACATTAACTTGGTCGGAGTTGTGGCAAGAGTCAAACTTTCCAGAGCAGTGTAAAGGGCATGTGTATTCCAAAAAGAAATAACCTATACAATTGGTGTCTCAAACTATATAGATATAAATACAAAATGTCAAAATACCTCTCCCCCATGATAGGAAGCGTCCAGTCTTAAAGCTGTCAGAGCCCAGGCGGGGGCGGTGTTCTGCAGGGGTGGGAAGGCAGGGGTGGCCAACAGGGGCTGACTACATGGGACTCCTCCAGGAATGTATCATCCTGTATGTATCATCAGGGAAACAAGGCAGGGCTACAGAGCTCTTCCCCAGTACTTCCTGAATTACCACAACCTTCCTATTTCACAGTAAAATGCACAGATATCAAATGCCTCACTGGGACATGAAATAATTTGTTATTTATCCATTTAAATTCACAGAGTTAAAAAATGAACTTGATGTGTGCTGGGATGAAAATGGAGATAAATTTGAAGGCAAAAACCCTCCTAACTGGGCATCCAGTGCACAGGGTGCGGCTCGGCCACTTACCGATGAACTTCTGGCACTTGAAGCACTCCTCCAGCCACTCTGGGGTGACGATGTGCTTCACCACGGAAACGGCCATCAGGAACTTGACGGTCCGCTTCACCTTGCTGGAGATGAGGTGGGTGCACTTCTGTGCAGGCTCGGCGACCTCCCCACCCAGAATCTGGAGCTTCTGGGGGCCGGGAGCACAGAGCAGAGGTGAGACCATCTGGTCTGCAGAGCCGCCTGCCCACCCTCAGCCCGGGACTTGTCTAGACCATGAATGGGGCTCTCAGCTGCACAAAATGGTGAAAGCAGTGAAGCCAGACCTACGCCACCATGCGAGCAAAGTGGAAACTGGAAGTGACAATGTACATTTCCCTAATCCGTGCCACACAAGTCAAGATTAAAGCAGGACCTCCACTGGACACCAGGAGGACACCCCTTTGAAGATGTAGAAAGCTCTGAGAACAAGGCAGCTTGCTACACAAGGAGTGAACCTCCCAGGCTGTCTATACCGAAGTGAGTATTGATAAGGCATGTTAAGACACAGTCTCTAAGAAATGATGACATAAAAATCGACTTAAGACATAGACATGTAAAAGATGATCTCTTTATACCCAATTTTAAAAGTAAAAAATAATTTATAGTAGCATTTATAATTATTTCTTTTCCTTAAAAAAAATAAAGGGAAATGTTTGAATCCCTGTGACACAGGTCAACTATACTTTAACCATCCCCTCCCCAGACACAAGCCCACAATCCCTCCTGGTGTTACTTCCAGAAGTGCATTTAATGTAAATAAATACAAATACACCTGTGATCCCTGGGCCCGCCACACCAGAGAGAACAAGTCTTGAGAAGATGGTGGGTTCATTCAGGAAACCTGAAGGGGCAGAGCTACCCTTGTAAGCTAATGTCCTTATGAAAATGTTTTTTGTGCAGCTTTGCTAATGTTTGATTACAAGACTGCTTTTGGTCTCCTCACCTGAGTCATCCTAACAAGAAAGAACGCATCTAAGGAGGAAGTAGCAGCAAGAATGAGGCGGGAAAGCAATGATGTAATGATGACGCAGTTTATAAATAAACATGATGAACAACGTTACAACATGATATTCCTGATTACATGTTAACCTAATAAAACTGCTATCCTAAAGCAAGTATAAACAGAAAGGAACATTCATTAAAATCTTTATGCAAAATAGAAGGAAATTTCACCTTTATGTACTCTTGAACTTGAACAGACTCAAATCCAGTGAAAAGCACAAAAGGGGTCAGTTCCGGTGGTAACTTCTTGGAGGGAGGTGGAATATCTTCAATTCTATGAAACGCACATAGAAAAGAACAGCTATTACTTCCCTAATATGTTCTTTACCAAACAAGATATTTTAATTTTAACAGCGTTAAGAAGCTCTGAGAGCTTTACCTGTGTGTGGTTTTCTGTTCTTAAAGGGAAAGTGCAGTGACTCACCTGCTCTTTCTTTCCCACCATTTATACAAAGTCACCCCAAAGGACTCTCACCTGGCACCCCTAGGGGAAGGGCTGATAAGGCACTACCCCCCACCCCCCAGCCTGCACTGTCCCTGGGGGTCTGTGAGGGTGGAAGGGAGGGCTTCCAGGGCCCTCTGTGGTCCCCAGTCCCCCACCGTATCCCACAGGCCCCATCTCACCCCAGAAGCTCTGACGCAGAGCAAAGCTGGTCAACTCAAGCACACACTCTATATTAAACTTTGCTTAAATTTGTTCAAGCCCTATTTTTAGCTTATATTTGAGACAGTCTATGAAATAAAAAAAAATCTGTAGTGTTTTAATGATGTATATAATCACACAATTAGGCTTTTGCTAAAGAATCCAACAATCCCTGGATTGGGTGGCTGTGGGGACTGGAAGGAGGGGACTGAGGAGCAGGGAAGAGACAAAGACCCTCACTCAATGCAGCTCAGAGGGTCTCTTGGCTCTTGTTAAACCACCGGCTTACCTCCACCAGGTGAGACCAGAACAAGTCTAACAACACCCCCGCCCCAGCCCCACAGAGGGGGCTCCATCCCCCATCCTGAACTGGGTCAGGGGTCGGACGTGGGCTCCCGGGCACACACTGAGGATGCCTAGAGCCGGGTTCCAGTCCCCCTGCCCCCGTCCCACCACAGCAGCTTGTTTCACACAATGGGGGTTCTGGCAAGATAGAAAAAAGATAAAACAGAAGATTGGACTTTTTTTTAATAAGAAAGGAAAAGATACTGGCTATTCCCCGTTTATCCCCAGTGATGAAACGAGACATGTCATGATACAGCTGCAATGCAAGCAGCACATCCTTCCAAGTCCTGGTGGTTTAGTCGCTCAGTCATGCCCACCTCTTTGTGACCCCATGGACTGTAGCCCGCCCGACTCCTCTGTCCATGAGGATTCTCCGGGCAAGAATACTGGAGTGAGTAGCCATGCCTTCTTCCAGGGGATCTTCCCGACCCAGGGACTGAACCCATGTCGCATGTCACCTGAATTAGCAGGCGGGTTCCTTACCACCAGTGTCATCTGGAAAGCCCTTCCAAGTGAAAATCTTAGGGATTTCCCCAACTGCCACCATTTCCTAGAACAGACTGTAAAAGATCATCAACCATTAAGAAAACAAAAACAAAACAAAACAAAAAAACTAGGTGATTCTTCCTACCTGGCACTTTTGGAAGAAGGCTGGATATTAGTTACTTCATTCTGCTTCGGTTTGGGAGGTAGTCTTACACCCTATAATTAACAGATGATTTACCTTAGTCAACCACCCCAGTAACACAGCAGCTTCTGAGTGCTTTCTACCCATCTCACCACACAAAAGAAACATTCCCCAAGGAACAACTGGCAGAGACCACGGGCACATGCAACTGTCCAGGGAGGCCCTGGTGCTGGCCACCCTCTCTATTCACCAGACCCAACAGTTCTTAAGATGTCTTCACCCCTCAGGAGAGGGGCAGCACTTGTGATAGATTTAATCCTCAACCTTGAACTTCTCAAAACACTTTTTACTTCAAATATTTTATGTCTCAATGGAATCTGGAAAACACAATGATTGCAATTACACCCCTCCAGAAAGACAGAGGTTCCCCTATAAGGTGCAGGACAGTCGGGTCACAGGACACTGGAGGGGAAGGCAGGCCTCTGACGGCCACTCTGTGTCCCGCACACAGCACCCATGCTCCTAAAACCAGCTGGAGGCCCTGACGTGCAGAGATGTGGAGCCCGATGGGGAGCCAGTGCCCCTAGAGGCCCCCACAGCCAGCCTCACACTGTGGCTGCTGCCCCCTCACCCCTTCCTTGCCTCTAACCCAGTCTTTCTTACACATGGACACACATTTATGTTCTACTATGGGGAGCAACCACCTCTCCATCTGAGATGAGGGTGGAGATGACCCTCCCCACCAAGGGAAAGGCAGCCCTATCAGAGCTGCCTACCAACCAACCCCTGGCACTCCAGTGCAGAACAGCCCATCCTGAAGGCAGCCCATCAGAGGCCCCAGCCAGTGGCCTGGAAGTCCACTGCCACAGTGAAGCGCTGCGGTCAGGGCTGACACTCTGGCGCCCCAGTTCCCACCTCCTGAACACCATGGAAACACACGGTCTCCCTGTATTCTGCTCTGCGGTTCTGTAAGCACTCACGTAGCTCTCTGAAGAAGTCATGGGGCTAATGTGTGTCATGTGACTGAGTTAACTCCCAATATCATCAACGGAGAGGACAAAGACACAGGGTGCACTGAACAGCTTATGACAGGCGAGAAAATTCAGCCATCATTGGTCATGACGGCCAATTACTAAAAGAATTAGTTACAGATACAAACATATCCCTACTTCTTTGTAACACAGTAAGTAAGGTGACTAACTTGACATACTATCAACAACTCTGCTGACACTTTCAATGGAACTTTCCAAGCATCTGAAGAGAGAAACAGGTTACTTTTCAGAAACACTATGTACATAAAGGAGCCCTTATCAATATAAAAGCCTTTTCAGGACACACACACACACACACACACACACTATTATAAAACAGGTTAACAATAAGGACCTGCCATATAGCACAGGGAACTCTACTCTGTACTCTGTAATAGCTACGTGGGAAAAGAATCTTTAAAAAAAGTAGACATATGTACAAGTATGACTGATTCAGTTTGCTGCACATCTGAAACTAGCACAACATTATAAACCAACCGTATCCCAATAAAGAAATTAAAATGGAAGTGTATCAATAATAGCAGAAATGAGAAGCCTCTCCAGGTGTGGGTCATCCTGGACACAGAGTGGTTCGGGTGATGGCCTCCAACAAGGGGACCGTAAGGACTATTCCTGAGTTTACAGGAAGCCTGGCGGGGGCCGAGTGTTCCGTACGAGACCAAGCTGAGCAAACCAGCAGTCTGTGGCCCAGTGCAGGCACCGCCCACCCGCATGTGCTGAACCCCAGACAGTTCCGGGAGCCCCGTGGTCTGGCGTCCTAGAAACTGACTGTGAGGAGCATAGCATGTGGGGGCGGTGGCCCGGCTGGGCCCTCAAGGACACGTGTCCACCGAGGAAGGGCCTGGCGTCTGCACCATGGCTTCAGAGTGGATGTCATAGCCAGGTCTGTCCCAGGGAAGCAGGCTGGCTGTGGCTCAAAACCAGAAAGGGATTTCTTGCAACTGAGACCTTTAGGACCAGAGCTGGACGGGCTCCTTCATGGAAGCACATGTTAAAGCAGCGTTCGAGTGACCACTTCCTGGAGTGACACTCAGGTGGGTAAATGGTGTTAAGCACCATCTGGTGTAGAGTCAGGGCAGTGGGCCTTCCTCAGGATCTGTGCAGCAGAAAGTGGGGGCAGGGGGGTGCCATTTCTCACAGAGCAAGTTAAATGAGAGCTGGCTTGAAAGACAAGATCAAAAGGCTTTCTAGTGTTCCTTCCACTTCTGAGAGTCCATTTAAAAAAGCAAACAAAAATACAAGCCAACAAAACTTCTGGGCTCAGTGCAGTGGGAGACAGCGTGGAGAGGAAACAGGAGAGGAGATAAAAACTGACGTGACCCTGAAGCCAAGAGCAGTGTCTGGAGCCCCGGCCCACGGCCACAGGGAGTTGGCCTGCTTACCCAGAAGGTTCACCACCAGGTGTGGGGTCGGGGCGAAGGGGTTCTGCAGGCCAAAGGCGGTGTAGCAGCCATACTGTGTCTGCTGCAGGGCCTCGAAGTTCCCCAGCAGGATGTCCCCCAGCCACTTGACATTCACACATGGGATCTGCCACTCTTTGGCTTTCTCATACTTTAAACCAGTTGGTCTTTTTTGGTTGGGGTCGGGGGGAGAGAAAACACATTCATTAGAGTTACTGGTGTTCAAATTTGTACTTCTGTTAACACAAACCAGCCCACACTTGCTCACGCTGGACATGGCAGGGACGGTTCTGCAGAGCTGATTGGGCTGTAAGGAGGTGTCCATGTGATCATGAGGTCATCGCCCACCCTGCTTTCACCTCACCACTGTCACCTAATTTGACTGCAGCCTCCTTAATCATATGATTTCATTCTTCTGCTAACATTACGACAAATATCACTGCCATTCTTTCAGCAGACTCTGACTTCCACCATGGAACTCTGACAGACTGAGATTTCCAGAATGGCCCTGTGCAGGCCGAGACAGAACCTCGGCTGACTGAGAGACCCTCAGAGGCCCTGTGCAGGCCGAGACAGAACCCTAGCTGACTGAGGGACCCTGAGAGGTCCCATGTGGGCTGAGACAGAACCCCGACTGACTGAGGGACCCTTAGAGGCCCTGTGCGGGCAGAGATGGAACCCTGGCTGACTGAGGGACCCAGAGTGGTGCCAAGCAGGCTGAGGGCAGACGTGGCGGTGGCTGCGTTTACTCTCTGCAGATGAGGATGGTGTTGCTGCAGCACAGGTAGCCCGTGTACTTGGCTCCTGCCAGGTACACCATTCACTTCAGGTCGTCCCTGTCGCTGTCAACGAACCCAGTCACAGAGATAATCTGGGGGGGAAAGGTCCAGTAAGGTCAAGATGTAATGATGGTTTAACCCAGTTAGTATGACTCTTTCTTCTCCCCGTTGGTTGTGCTACAGACACACGTGTTTCCATTCCTCCTCCTGCATTGAGGGGCACTTGGCGACATCACCTCTGAGAATGCTGTCACTGCTGACAATGCTGCACACGAGACAGCAAGGGGGGACGGAAAGCAAACATACCAAATGGAGAATGCCTTCCTGTGTTAGCATAACACTGTTCCAATCATGTTAATGAAGTTACTTTACTAAGCCTATGAATATTGGTCAGTTCTTCTTTCTGATCCCGGTTTTGGGCTCATCTGACAGGGAGAACCGACAGAAGATGATGTCTGCCCAGCTGTGGCCACTTCTGGTGTCAGACACTTAATTGTAAAGTGAAAGTGAAGTCGCTCAATCATGTCTGACTCTGCGACCCTATGAACTGTAGCCCTCCAGGCTCCTCTGTCCATGGGATCTTCCAGAAAAGGATACTGCAGTGGGTTTCCATTTCCTTCTCCAGTGGATCTTCCCAACCCAGGGACTGAACCCTGAACCCTGCCTGCATTGCAGGCAGGAGCCACCAGGGCGTAGGCATTTATTAAACAGTGTCAAAGACTTGGGGGAACCTGTTAAATGTCAGGAAGCTGTGACTGTGACAGGGGGACAGAGAAGGAAACAAGATGCTGATTCTGTTCAGGGAGGCAGGCAGAGCCTTACATGCTGGGAGCACGGCTTGCCCCCCAGCGGGAAGGCCAGTGGAAAGTGCAGTGCCCGATGGGGCGGCACCAGCTTCTTCTTCTTCAGGACCATGTTCAGCCAGTGCGCCGTGATGCACCTTTTCCTCTCCTTTATTGCCTGCAAACACAACAATACGGGCCTGTCGTTGGGGGCTTTACTGCAGGTGACATACAGAACTGTAAGGCTGTGTAACTACAAGGTCATTTTTACTGGAAGTCCAATAAATATAGGAATTTCAGGAGCTTAGCACTCAATTTACTAAATTAATAAACTACAACAGTGTCACAGGTTAACTTGAACACAACCTGAAACACAGGAACAAGAGCCAACCACGGGGAGGAGAGCTGACAGCCCAGGAAATGACTTTAATCATGGAAAGAGATGACACTCCCGATCATCAGAATTCAAATTGCCCCATGAGAACACGGCGAGTTACGAAAACATAATTGCCCCTGAAGTTAACCGTGGGATGACCCCTACGTGCTCTTCACCAGGCATTTCGCAGAGGCCATGTACCACATACACACTAACGGCAGTCAGTCTATGAACAAGAACCCATCAGAGAAGAACAGAAATGTGCCCTGAGGGGATGAGGGCAGGCCGCACCAAGGGTGGGGCTGCTGGTCAGCAGCTCCTAGCGACCCTGCTCCCACCGCTCCATGTTCGGGTGGCCCTGCCGGGGCGGACGGTGTTCACCTCCCCCTCATTAAGAACTTGCCTTTCCTCCCCAGTCCTCACAGACAGAGAAGCCGGGGGCCACAGAGGTGTCCACATGCCAAAGGTGGATGAAAACCAGTGAGAAGCAGTTTCCTGTCTTCAGAGGTGGGAGAAAGACCTTTCCAAGCATGACCGTCCCAGCATCTCTCAGAGCACCCCAGTCCCAGAAGAGCTGAGCCTTCACCTGTGTGACAGCCTGCTGACCTGACTCTCGCAGAGCAGGTGGGTGCAGCGGCTCAATAACGTGGGGTCCATGGCTCCTCCTTGTGTCTGGATGATCTGCACACACATGAGACCCATGGTCAGTCAGCTCCCACGCCCGGGGAAGAGGGACTTGTGATCTCCAGTCAGACAGCAGTTCACGAGAACCACCATGTATGTACACAGTGTATTTTCCAAAGTGTGAACGAACTATCAGTTATATCTATGGGCTTTCCCACCCAGCAATACACAGCAAAAATGAACTCTAAGCCCCGTTTCATCTGAACTTCTGAAGGAAGAGTGGGATGCTCTCTTTCTAAGATGGGCTGCTGTGGACGTTTTAGATAAACCAGCTGATCTGAGCTGTGGGGCGTCCCATGTCTCAGGGGGCCGGCTGAACCCCGACCCCCACCCCAGGTGCCATGAGCACTTCCCCTGCTGGGACAGCAAGAAAGGTGTCAGACATCGCCAACTGGTCCCTGGGGCCAGAAGCACTGCCTTTAAGAAACTTTATTCTAAAAAGAAAAAAGAAAGCAAAGCAAGATGAAGTTAAATTCAGTTTCTGAATTTCTGAATTTTTTGATACTGTCCTGTATCCCACCTGCAGTGGTTACACGGTCGTGTGGCACTGAGGGGAACACCATTACCAAAAGGGTGAGAACTTCTTGGGTTGGCAAAAAAGTTCCTTTGATTTTTTTTTAACTAAAAGACAAATTTTTATCTGCCCCAAGAACTTTACTGAACAAGGAGGGTATTCACTGTTTTGTTCCACTACCGCCTGCCATTTTTCAGGCAACTTCATAATTCCATTTTCCCAAGACTTTTTATCTTTCTGAGCAAAGAACTGTTCCAGGTGCCTTTTACAGTCTTCCAGACAATTAATTTTTTTTTCCAGTAAGGGAATTTTGTAAAGACCAAAATAAATGGAAATTCAAAGGTGCCATGTTTGGTGAATATGGTGGATGAATCAGAACTTTCCAGACAAGCTTTAACAGTTTTTGCCTGGTCATCAAACATCAACAAAACATGCAGTCTTGAGTTATCTTGATGGAAGAGTGTGAGTTTTCTGTTGGTTAATTCCGGGTGTTTTTCATCAAGGGCTGCTTTCAGATGGTCTAATCAGGAGGAGTACTTGTTGGAATTAATTGTTTGGTCTCCCAGAAGGAGCTCACAACAGAGGACTTCCTTCCATTCCTTCCATATACACAATACCACCTTCTTTGGTGTGGTTGGTGGTAGTTCATTTCACTTGTCCCAAAACTCTTCTGTTCATTATTTTACAGTATCTTTTCATCGCTGGTCACAATTTGTTTCAAAAACAAAACGTTTTTTGTTATGTTTCAGTAGAGAACTACATGTGGAAAAATAGTCAGGAAGGCTTTTTTTGCTTCTCTTTTGTGAAACCCAAACATCAAAGTAATGAACACAGCCAAGCTGGTTCAATTCATTCTCAGTGCTGGATTTGGACGTTCTGAGTATGTCGGCTATCTCACTTGTGGTATAATGTTGACTGTTCTCAGCTAACATCTCGATTTGATCGCTATCAACTTCAATGGGTCTACCCAGCTGAGGGGCACCATCCAGCAAGAAACCTCCAGCAGGAAACTTTGCAAAGCACTTCTGGCACGTTTGATCAGTCACAGCACCTTCTCCATACACTGGACAAAGCTCTCTTTTTTTTCTTTTCAGTTGTGCTTTTACCTTTCTTTAATTAATTAAGCATAATATGCCCGAAATATTCCTTTGTTTCTTTCATCTTCAATATTAAAATGGCTACACAGAAATTCACCAATTTTGATAACTGTTTAAAAGAATGCACACTGATAAGACAGCTGTCACAGAACAATCTAACAAAATTGTTTTGCATGAAGTTAAAGTCAATTAAGTGCTATCAGAGCCATCTTACAGTAAAAACAAATGAGCTTGTTGGCCAACCCAGTGGTTATAGGCGTAGGTACATGTGTATGTGTGTGTGCAGGTACATGTATCTCAGTGACCTCACCCTTTTCCAGGTGGCCAGCAGCTGCTTGTCAGACACCTGCTCTGGATAATTCACGATTGCAAATACACATCCCAGGAAGAAGCCTTCTTCTGGGACTAGAACAGAATTATACAAGGAAAATGAATTAGAACCCCCATTCTGTGAATGTGTGCACAAAACATGAAAAAGTTCAGAGTTGGATGTGAATTTATGAAGTTAGTCATGCTTTCCCATGATGTCTCCACCAGTAGTCTGAGGACCTCTGCAAAAGGTCCTACAAATACAGCTGCTACAAATGGAGCTACTCAATCACCAATATTACATAATTCAAAACTGGGAGCCACCAGAGTTTATGTCTGGGTTCCGAGTGCTCCGAGTGGTCCTTGAGACAGCCCACCATTCCAAGGACACCGGTGTTCACTTCAGGGTAGGGACGGAGGCCCAAACCACCGGAGAAACCTAACAATTCCTAACTATAGCTCCTATTTTCTAAGTATTACCCTGACATGAATCCTTAGCCTGCCCTCAAATGCTCTCAGAGAAGGTACAAGGGTTTCAGGAGAGGGAAAGACAGAGATGCATATTACTAACTCTCTACTGCTGGGTCATGTCCAAACAGCGGGGGCTGAGCCTGTGCCTGGGTGGCGGGGTCTTCAGGGCCTGGGCAGTCTGGCCAGGTGGCTGTACCGTCGGCGTCAACTGCATCTGCTGCTGCAAGTGGGCAAGCTGCTGCTGCAGGGGCGGCTGGGGCTGCTGGGGGAACTGGTGCAGGTGGGCCTGTGGTGCCTGGAATGGGTACAGCAGGGGTGGAGAGTAGGGCTGCTGCAGCAGGTGCCACTGCTGGAACTGCAGGAGCTGCTGGGGCTGCAGGTGCAGGATGGGGTGCGGGGCTGGGGCTGGCTCCAGGACCACCGTCACCTGGCTGAGCAGCACCATGCTCAAGGGGCCCTGCTGGCCTTGGTTCACCTGCTGCTCCAGCATCTTCATTGTCACCGAGAGGGACTGCAGGATCTGGAAGCAGAGATCAGGCAAGGTCGTGTCAATAGCTGTGCCCTCAACTCACAGGCCCCTCAGAGAGCAGAGCAGCACACCCTCCACGCCGTGGGCTAACTCTCAACAGCAGGAGGTTTCAGACACACCCACGGTCCCCCCATTTGCATACACACTGCCAGCTCACTGAAGTGAACATACTCATACTTGAGACCTCTTCACCAAAACGTGAAACGGAGTAAGTAAGTAAAATGGAATACGCTACTGAATGGACATGGGCAGATATACACCCTGGAGTGGCTGACTCGCTCCAGACCAGAAGGACTGGAGCGGGAGATGTATGCTGTTCTGTCCCGCTGACCCCCACAGTCCTGCTGTAAGCCCAATGCCCCACCATGCCCCGCCTCACCTGGGCCATATAGCCTGCCCAAGCGTCCCTCCCACAGCTGCCGTTTCCCAACAAAGCGTCCAGAGGACGCCAAGACCCCACCTGCATGAAGGCACAGGACTCTGCAATGGTGGACGGCAGCCGCCAGCCACCCCTGTCTGCAGCCGCCCTGCTCCGCCACACACACAAGGGACAGGAGAGACCGAGCCCCAGGGCTGTGCATGCGGGTAGCCTTCCCCAGGTCAGAGGCCGGTGCACAGCTGTCCATTCCCCGTCCTCAGGGTGAGGTGGGGCCCTGCACACACACTGGACAGAAGACCACAGGCTGGAGCTCACGCAGGCCATGGTCAAGAGTATCAGAACCAAGAACTTCCAAATGTTCAAGATGAAGGCAGAGGAAGCAGACATCAAATTGCCAACATCCACTGGATCATAGAAAAAACAAAAGAATTCCAGAAAAAACATCTACTTCTACTTTACTGACTACGCCAAAGATTCTGACTGCATAGATCACAACAAACTGTGGAAAATTCTTAAAGGGATGGGAATACCAGACCACTGTACCTGCCTCCTGAGAAATCTGTATGCAGATCAAGAAGCAACAGTTAGAACTGGACATGGAACAATGGATTGGTTCAAAATTGGGAAAGGAGTATGTCAAGGCCATAAATTGTCACACTGCTTATTTAACTTATATGCAGAGTACATTATGTGAAATGCTGGGCAGGATGACTCAAAAGGTGGAATCAAAATTGCTGGGAAAATATCAATAACCTTAGATATGCAGATGGACACCACTCTTATGACAGAAAGCAAAGATCTAAAGAGCCTCTTGATGAAAGTGAAACAGGAGAGTGAAAAAGTTGACTTTAAACTCAACATTCAAAAACCTGAGATCATGGCATCCGATCCCATCACTTCATGGCAAATAGATGGGGAAACAACAGAAGCAGTGAGAGACTATTTTTTGGGGCTCCAAAATCATTGCAGATGGTGACTGCAGCCATGAAATTAAAATATGCTTACTCCTTGGAAGAAAAGCTATAACTAACATAGACAGCATATTAAAAAGCAGAGACATTCTTTTTTTTTTTTCCTCTCTTTTCTTTTTATTTATTTATTTATTTATTTTTTATTAGTTGGAGGCCAATCACTTCACAACATTTCAGTGGGTTTTGTCATACATTGATATGAATCAGCCATGGATTTACACGAATTCCCCATCCCGATCCCCGCTCCCACCTCCCTCTCCACCCGATTCCCCCGGGTCCTCCCAGTGCACCAGGCTGGAGCACTTGTCTCATGCATCCCACCTGGGCTGGTGATCTGTTTCACCATAGATAGTATACATGCTGTTCTTTTGAAATATCCCACCCTCACATTCTCCCACAGAGTTCAAAAGTCTGTTCTGTATTTCTGTGTCTCTAAAAAGCAGAGACATTCTTTTACAGACAAAGATCTGTAAAGTCAAAGCTATGATTTTTCCAGTAGTCATGTATGGATGGGCGAGTTGGACTATAAAGCAAGCTAAGCATTGAAGAATTGTTGCTTTTGTACTGTGGTGTTGGAGAAGACTCTTGAGAGTCCCTCGGGCTACAAGGAGATCCATCTAGTCCATCCTATAGGAAATCAGTCCTGAATATTCATTGGAAGGACTGATGTTGAAACTGAAACTTCAATACTTTGGCCACCTGATACAAATAAGTGACTCATCTGAAAAGACCCTAATGCTGGAAAGACTGAAGGTGGGAGCAGTAGGGGCTGACAGAGAATGAGATGGTTGGATGGCATCACAGACTCAATGGACATGAGTTTGAGTAAACTCCAGGAGCTGGTGATGGACAGGGAGTCCTTGGCGTGCTGCAGTCCATGGTGTCGCAAAGAGAAGGACATGACTGAGCGACTGAAATGAACTGAACTGATCTCCCTCCCCACAATACAACTGAATAAGCAAGCCTAAATAAGTGACCACCTTTGCCCCCTTGTGTCAAGGTGGAAATTAGACACTGAATAGACTTGCAAACAGAGGAAGCCAAAATAAACAAAGAGGGAACCGCTCTGGAAGTGACAGGTGCAACAGATTAAAACCCTGCAGTTAGCACTGACTACCCAGAACTGTGGCCGTGAGGAGCTACCCCTTGCCCAAAGTCAGGGATAGCAACCGAGAGCACCAGGCTGTGACAGTGCAGGAGCAGCAGCTGAGAGGAGCTTCCCCATGCCCAAGATCAGGGGCAGGGGTCGAGAAGAGATACCACACGCCCGAGGCCAGGGGCGGCGGCAAAGAGGAACTACCCCACCCCGGAGGTCAGGGGCCCTGCCCGAGAGGAGCTACCCCACCTCCAAGGAGCTGCTGCTGCACGGGCGCAGGAGGGCTGAGAGGAGCTACTCCACGTTCAAGGTCAGGAGGGGCAGCCTTGTGAAGATACCCCTCCTCCAAGGTAAGGAGTAGTGGCTGCACTTTGCTGGAGCAGCCGTGAAGAGATACCTCATGTCCAAGGTAAGAGAAACCCAAGTAAGACGGTAGGTGTTGTGAGAGGGCATCAGAGGGCAAACACACTAAAACCAAAGTCACAGAAAACTAGCCAATCTGATTACAGGACCACAGTCATGTCTAACTCAATGAAACTAAGTCGTGCCGTGTGGGGCCACCCAAGATGTTCAGGTCATGGTGGAGAGGTCTGACAGAATGTGGTCCACTGGAGAAGGGAATGGCAAACCACTTCAGTATTCTTGCCTTGAGAACCCCATGATCAGTATGAGAAGGCAAAATGATAGGATACTGAAGGAGGAACTCCCCAGGTCGGTAGGTGCCCAATATGCTACTGGAGATCAGTGGAGAAATAACTCCAGAAAGAATGAAGGGATGGAGCCAAAGCAAAAATAATGCCCAGTTGTGGATAGGACTGGTGATAGAAGCAAGGTCCGATGCTGTAAAGAGTAATATTGCATAGGAACCTGGAATGTTAGGTCCATGAATCAAGGCAAATTGGAAGTGGTCAAACAGGAGATGGCCAGAGTGATTGTTGACATTCTAGGAATCAGCGAACTAAAATGGACTGGAATGGGTGAATTTAACTCAGATGACCATTATATCTACTACTGTGGGCAGGAATCCCTTAGAAGAAATGGACTAGCCATCATGGTCAACAAAAAAGTCCAAAATGCAGTACTTGGATGCAATCTCAAAAACGACAGAATGACCTCTGTTCGTTTCCAAGGCAAATCATTCAATATCTCCGTAATCCAAGCCTATGCCCCAACCAGTAATGCTGAAGAAGCAGAAGTTGAACGGTTCTTTGAAGATCTACAAGACCTTTTAGAACTAACACCCCAAAAAGATGTCCTTTTCATTATAGGGGACTGGAATGTAAAAGTAGGAAGTCAAGAAACACCTAGAGTAACAGGCAAATTTGGCCTTGGAGTATGGAATGAAGCAGGGCAAATGCTAATAGTTTTGCCAAGAGAATGCACTGGTCATAGCAAACACCCTCTTCCAACAACACAAGAGAAGACTCTACACATGGACATCACCAGATGGTCAGCACTGAAATCAGATTGATTATATTCTTTGTAGCCAAAGATGGAGAAACTCTATACAGTCAGCAAAAACAAAACCAGGAGCTGACCGTGGCTCAGATCATGAATTCCTTATTGCCAAATTCAGACTTAAACCGAAGAAAGTAGGGATAACCACTAGATCATTCAGGTATGACCTAAATCAAATCCCTTATGACTATACAGTGGAAGTTAGAAATAGATTTAAGGGACTAGATCTGATAGACAGAGAGCCTAATGAACTATGGACGGATGTTCGTGACATTGTACAGGAGACAAGGATCAAGACCATCCCCACAGAAAAGAAATGCAAAAAGGCAAAATGGTTGTCTGAGGAGGCCTTATAAACAGCTGTGAAAAGAAGAGAAGCAAAAAGCAAAGGAAAAAATGAAAGATATTCCCATTTGAATGTAGAGTTCCAAAGAATAGCCAGGAGAGATAAGAAAGCCTTCCTCAGCTATCAGTGCAAAGAAACAGAGGAAAACAACAGAATGGGAAAGACTAGAGATCTCTTCAAGAAAATCAGAGATAGCAAGGGAACATTTCATGCAAAAATGGGCTCAATAAAGGACAGAAATGGTATGGACCTAACAGAGGCAGAAGATATTAAGAAGAGGTGGCAAAAATACACAGAAGAACTATACAAAAAAGATCTTCAGGACCCAGATAATCACAATGGTCTGATCACTCACCTAGAGCCAGACATCCTGGAATGTGAAGTCAAGTGGGCCTTAGAAGGCATCACTATGAACAAAGCTAGTGGATGTGATGGAATTCCAGTTGAGCTATTTAAAATCCTGAAAGATGATGCTGTCAAAGTGCTGCACTCAATATGCCAGCAAATTTGGAAACCTCAGCAGTGGCAACAGGACTAGAAAAGGTCAGTTCTCATTCCAATCCCTAAGAAAGGCAATCCCAAGGAATGCTCAAACTACCACACAATTGCACTCATCTCAAACACTAGTAAGGTAATGCTCAAAATTCTCCAAGCCAGGCTTCAGCAATACGTGAACCGAGAACTTCCAGATGTTCAAGCTGGTTTTAGAAAAGTCAGAGGAACCAGAGATCAAATTGCCAATAGCCACTGGATCATCAAAAAATCAAGAGAGTTCCATAAAAACATCTATTTCTGCTTTATAGACTATGCCAAAGCCTTCGACTGTGTGGATCACAATAAACTGTGGAAAATTCTGAAGAAGATGGGAATACCAGACCACCTGACCTGCCTCTTGAGAAACCTGTATGCAGGTCAGGAAGCAACAGTTAGAACTGGACATGGAACAACAGACTGGTTCCAAATAGGAAAAGGAGTACGTCAAGGTTGTATATTGTCACCCTGCTTTTTTAACTTATATGCAGAGTACATGATGAGAAATGCTGGGATGGAAAAAGCACAAGCTGGAATCAAGATTGCCAGGAGAATTATCAATAACCTCAGATATGCAGATGACACCACCCTTATGTCAGAAAGTGAAGAAGAACTAAAGAGCCTCTTGATGAAAGTGAAAGAGGAGAGAGAAAAAGTTGGCTTAAAGCTCAACATTCAGAAAACTAAGATCATGGCATCCGGTCCCATCACTCCATGGTAAATAGATGCAGAAACAGTGGAAACAGTGTCAGACTTTATTTTGGGGTGCTCCAAAATCACTGCAGATGGTGATTGCAGCCATGAAATTAAAAGACACTTACTCCTTGGAAGGGAAATTATGACCAACCTAGATAGCATATTACAAAGCAGAGACATTACTTTGCCAACAAAGGTCTGTCTAGTCAGGGCTATCGTTTCTCCAGGGGCCTGTATGGATGTGACAGTTGGACTGTGAAGAAAGCTGAGTGCCGAAAAATTGATGCTTTTGAATTGTGGTGCTGGAGAAGACTCTTGAGAGTCCCTTTGACTGTAAGGAAATCAAACAAGTCCATCCTAAAGGAAATCAGTCCTGAATATTCATTGGAAGGACTGATGCTCAAGCTGAAATTCCAATAATTTGGCCAACTGATGGGAAGAACTGACTCACTGGAAAAGTCCCTAATGCTGGGAAAGACTGAAGGCAGAAGGTGAGGGGGAAGACAGAGGATGAGATGTTTGGATGGCATCACCCACTCGATGGACATGAGTTTGAGCAGGCTCCAGGAGTTGGTGATGGATAGGGAAGCCTGGTGTCCTACAATCCATGGGGTCACAAAGAGTCAGACACGACTGACTGACTGAACTGAACGGACTGACACAAACATATAAAATACTAATACAGCTTCAAAATGGACGTGCTATTCCAAGAGTGGTGTAATACACAAGTTTTCATAGTATATCCGGGAGAATAACCACAGATGAATACCTCTATGTATGGTTATAGGGTACAAGAATCTGTACAGCTACAACAATAAGGCCATTTGAGTCAACATGCATTGACCGAGAGACGATCATATTAACTGAAGTGAGGCATACAGAGAAAGACAAACAACAAATGATATCACTTAAATGTGGAATCTAAGATATAACACAAATGAGCAAATGTATGAAACAGAAACACACTCGTGGACATAGAAAACAGACTTGTGGTTTCCAAAGCTGAGAGAATTGGGGGAGTAATGGAGTATGAGATTGGGGTTAAGAGATATAAACTAGAGTATATGGAATGGATTGACAAGTTCCTACTGTCAAGGACAGAGAACTATATTCAGTATCCTATGATAAATCATGATGGAAATGAATATATATGGGACATCCCTGGCAGTTCAGTGGTTATGAATCCACACTTCCACTGCAGGGCATGCATGTTCAATCCCTGGTCAGGGAACTAATCCCACATGATTAAAAGTGTAGTCAAAGGAAAAAAAAAGTAAAGATGAAATAAAATAATGTGTGTGTGTGTGTGTGTATATATATATATATATATATATATATATACACATACACACACAATGTATATATACACATGCCTGGAGAATCCCAGGGGTGGGGTTGAACAGAGTTGGACACGACTGAAGTGACCTAGCAGCAGCAGCAGCAGCATGTGTATAACTGAATCACTTTGTTTAAAGCAGAAAGGAAATGGCAAACCACTTCAGTATTCTTGCATTGAGAACGTCATAAACAGTATGAAAAGGGAAAAATATATGACACTGAAAGATGAACTCCCCAGGTCAGTAGGTGCCTGATATACTACTGGAGATCAGTGGAGAAATAACTCCAGAAAGAGTGAAGGGATGTAGCCAAAGCAAAAACAACACACAGGTGTGGATGTGACTGGTAATAGAAGCAAGGTTCAGTGCTGTAAAGAAAAATATTGCATAGCAACCTGGAATGTTAGGTCCATGAATCAAGGCAGTTTGGAAGTGGTCAAACAGGAGATGGCAAGAGTGAACGTTGTCATTCTAGGAATCAGTGAACACAGATGGACCAGAATGGGTGAATTTAAATGAGATGACCATTAAACCTACTACTGTGGGCAAGAATCCCTTAGAAGAAATGGAGTAACCATCATAGTCAACAAAAGAGTCTGAAATGCAGTACTTGGATGCAATCTCAAAAACGACAGAATGATCTTTCTTTGTTTTCAACGCAAACCATTTAATATCACAGTAATTCAAGTCTATGCCCTGACAAGTAACACTGAAGAAGCGGAATTTGAATGGTGCTATGAAGAACTACAAGACCTTTGAGAACTAACACCCTAAACAGATATCCTTTTCATGATAGGAGACTGGAATGCAACAGTAGGAAGTCAAGAAACACCTGGAGTAACAGGGAGATTTGGCCTTGGAGTACAGAAAGAAGCAGGGCAAAGGCTATTAGAGTTTTCCCAAGAGAACACACTGGTCATGCAAACACCCTCTTCCAACAACACAAGAGAAGACTCTACACATGAACATCATCATATGATCAACACTGAAATCAGACTGATTGTGTTCTTTGCAGCCAAATATAGAGAAGCTCTATACAATCAGCAAAAACATCACTGAGAGCTGACTTTGACTCAGATCACAGTCAATAATGTGATGAACATTAGGGAACTCCTTATTGCCAAATTCAGACTTAAACTGAAGAAAGTGGGGAAAACCACTAGACCATTCAGGTATGACCTAAATCAAATCCCTTATGATTATACAGTGGAAATGAGAAATAGATTTAAGGGACTAGATCTGATAGACAGAGTGCCTGATGAACTATGGATGGAGGTTTGTGACATTGTACAAGAGGCAGAGAGCAACACCATCCCCAAGAAAAAGAACTGCAAAAAAAGCAAAATGGCTCCTGAGGAGGACTTACAAATAGCTGTGAAAAGAAGAGAAGCTAAAAGCAAAGGAGAAAATGAAAGATATACCCATTTGAATGTAGAGTTGCAAATAATAACAAGGAGAGATAAGAAAGCCTTCCTCAGTGATCAAGGCAAAGAAAGAGAGGATAACAATACAATGGGAAAGAGTAGAGATCTCTTCAAGAAAATGAGAGATACCAAGGGAATATTTCATGCAAAATGGGGTCAATAAAGGACAGAAATGGTATGAACCTAACAAAAGCAGAAGATATTAAGAAGAGATGGCAAGAATACACAGAAGAAATCTACAAACAAGCTCTACACAACCCAGATAATCACGATGGTGTGATCACTATCCTAGAGCCAGACATCCTGGAATCTGAAGTCAAGCGGGCCTTAGGAAGCATCACTGTGAACAAAGCTAGTGGGGGTGATGGAATTCCAGTTGAGCTATTTCAAATCCTAAAAGATGATGCTGTGAAAGTGCTTCACTCAATATGTCAGCAAATTGGGAAAACTCAGCAGTGGCCAGAGGACTGGAAAAGGTCAGTTTTCATTCCAATCCCAAAGAAAGGCAATGCCAAAGAATGCTTAAACTACCGTACAATTACACTCATCTCACATGTTAGTAAAGTAATGCTCAAAATTCTCCAAGCCAGGCTTCAGCAATATGTGAACTGTGAACTTCCAGATGTTCAAGCTGGTTTTAGAAAAGGCAGAGGAACCAGAGATCAAATTGCCAACACCCACTGGATCATCAAAAAAGCAACAGAGTCCAGAGAAACATCTATTTCTGCTTTATTGACTATGTCAAGGCCTTTGACTATGTGGATCACAATAAACTGTGGAAAATTCTGAAGAAGATGGGAATACCAGACCATCTGACCTGCCTCTTGAGAAACTTGTATGCAAGTTCAAAAAGCAACTGTTAGAACTGGACATGGAACAACAGACAGGTTGCAAATCAGGAAAGGAGTACGTCAAGGCTGTACATTGTCACCCTGCTTGTTTTACTTATATGCAGAGTACATCATGAGAAACGCTGGGCTAGAACGAGCACAATCTGGAATCGTGACTGCCAGGAGAAATATCAATAAACACAGATATGCAGATAACACCACCCTTATGGCAGAAAGTGAAGAAGAGCTAAAGAGCCTCTTGATGAAAGTGAAAAAGGACAGTGAAAAGTTGGCTTAAAGCTCAACATTGAGAAAACTAAGATCATAGCATCCGGTCCCATCACTTCATGGCAAATAGATGGAGAAACAGTGGCTGACTTTATTTCTTTGGGACTCCAAAATCACTGCAGATGGTCACTACAGCCATGAAATTAAAAGACGCTTACTCCTTGGAAGAAAGGTTATGACCAACCTAGACAGCACATTAAAAAGCAGAGACATTACTTTGTTAACAATGGTCCATCTAGTCAAGGCTACGGTTTTTCCAGTAGTCATGTATGGATGTGAGAGTTGGACTATAAAGAAAGTTGAGTGCTGAAGAATTGATGCTTTTGAACTGTGGTGTTGGAGAAGACTCTTGAGAGTCCCTTGTACTGCAAGGAGATCCAACCAGTCCATCCTAAGGGAGATCAGTCCTGGGTGTTCATTAGAAGGACTGATGTTGAAGCCGAAACTCCAACACTTTGGTCACCTGTTGCAAAGAGCTGACTACTTTGTAAAAACCCTGATGGTGGGAAAGATTGAGAGCAGGAGGAGAAGGGGACAACAGAGGATGAGCTGGTTGGATGGCATCACTAACTCAATGGACATGAGTTTGGGTAAACTTTGGGAGTTGTTGATGGACAGGGAGGCCTGGCATGCTCTGGTTCACAGGGTTGCAAAGAGTCAGTCATTACTGAGCGACTGAACTGAATTGAACTGAACACAACATTGTAAATCAACTATACTTCAATTAAAAAGTAACATGACTGGGAAAAGGAAAGATTGGTATATTTCATTGTATGTAAATTTTATATCCAAAGAAAATTGCTGTAAACAAACATGGCTCACTACTGAATGGAAGACTTGCTGAAATACTTACAGAGAGGCATACTGATGTCTGCAATTTACCAGAAAATGCACCAAAGAAAAAGGTTAATTGATGATTGGACAGAAGCATCAGCAAATGGATAGATACATGACAAAGGAAGTATTGTACAATTGTTACAAAAGCAGACCCCTACACATGCTGTCTACAAGAGACCCACCTCATACCAAGGGACACATACAGAGTGAACATAAAGATTTGGGAAAATGCATTTCATGCAAATGGAGAAAAAAGAAAGCAGGAGTATCAATACTCATATCAGATAAAATAGACTTTGAAAGAAAGGCTGTGAAAAGAGACAAAGGAGGGCACTACATAATGATCAAAGGATCAAAGCAAGAAGAAGATATAACAAATATAAATATATATGCACCCAACATAGGAGAAGCTCAATATACGTAAGGCAAATGCTAACAAGTAGGAAAGGGGAAATTAACTAACACAATAAGAGTAGAAGACTTTAATGTGCCACTCATGCCTATGGATAGATCAACCAAATAGAAAATTAGCAAGGAAACACAAAGTTTAAATGATACAATGGACCAGTTAGACCTAATTGATATCTATAGGACATTTCACCCCAAGACAATGAAATTCACCTTTCTCTCAAGTGCACATGGAACATTCCCAGAATAGATCACATTCTGGGGCATGAATCTAGCCTCAGTAAATTAAAAAAAAAAAAAAAAAAAACGAAATCATTTCAAGCATCTTTTCTGATCACCATGAGGTAAGATTAGATGTCAACTTCAGGAAAAAAAGAACCATTAAAAATAAAAACATATGGAGGCTAAACAATGTGCTTCTGAATAACCAACAAATTACAGAAGAAATAAAAAAGAAATCAAAATATGCGTAGAAACAAATGAAAATTAAAACATGAGAACCCAAATCCTATGCCATTCAGTAAAGCAGTGCTAAGGGGAAAGTTGATAGCAATAAGAGCCTACCTCAAGAAACAAGAGAAACATCAAATAAATGACCTAACTATACACCTAAAGCAACTAGAAAAAGAAATGAAGTACCCCAGATTTAGTAGAAGGAAAGAAATCATAAAAACTAGGCCAGAAAGAAGTAGGGGGAAAAAAGCAGACTATAGCAAAAATCAACAAAACTAAAATCTGGTTCTTTGAGAAGATAAATAAAATAGACAAACCATTAGCCAGACACATCAGGAAGAAAGGGAGAAGAATCAAATCAAAATTAGAAAAGAAAATGCAGAAATCACAACAGACAACACAGAAATACAAACGATCACAGGAGACTACTATCAGCTGCTATATTAAAATAAAATGGACAGTTTGAAAGAAATGGACAAATTCTTAGGAAAGTATAACATTCCAAAACTGAACCAGCAAGAAATAGAAAATCTTACCAGACCCATCAAAAGCATGGAAATTGAAACTGTAATAAAAAATCTTCAAACAAACAAAATCCCAGGACCAGTTGGCTTCACAGGTGAATTCTACCAAACAATTAAAGAGCTAACACCTATCCTACTCAAACTCTTCCAAAAAATTGCACAAGGTAAACTCCCAAACTCATTTTATGAGGCCCCCATTGGCTTAATCCCAAAACCAGACAAAGATGCCACAAACAAAGAAAACTACAGGCCAATATCACTGATGAATATAGATGAAAAATTTTCCACAAATTCTAGCAAACCGAATCCATCAACATATTCAAATAGTCAGACATCTTGACCAAGTGGGTTTATCCCAGGGATGCAAGGATTCTTCATTATTTGCAAATCAATCAATGCGATAAATTGCATTAACAAACTGAAAGATAAAAACCATAAGATTATCTCCATAGATGCAGAGAAAGCCTTTGACAAAATTCAGCATGCATTTATGATAAAAACACTCCAGAAAGCAGGCATAGAATGAACACAACTCAACATAATAAAAGTCATGTATGATAAAACCATAGCAAACTTTATCCTCAAAGGCGAAAAATTTAAAGCATTTCTCCTAAAGTCAGGAGCAAGACAAGAGTGCCCACTCTCACCATTACTATTCAACATAGTTTTGGAAGCTTTAACCATAGCAATCAGAGAAGAAAAAAATTAAAGGGAATCCAAATTGGAAAAGAAGAAGTAAAATTCTCACTGTTTGCAGATGACATAATCCTCTACACAGAAAGCCCTAAAGACACCACCAGAAAACTACTAGAGCTAATCAATGAATATAGAAAACTGGCAGGAATTAAAATTAATACACAGAAATCCCTTGCATTTCTATACACTAACAATGAGAAAACAGAAAGTGAAATTAAGAAACAATCCCTTTCAGCATTGCAATGAGAAGAATGAAATACTTAGGAATAGAAACTGTAAAATTCTTAGAGAAGAACATATTCAAAACACTCCCTTACATAAATCACAGTAGGATCTTCTATGACACACCTTCCAGAGTAATGGAAATACAATCAAAATTAAACAAACCAGACCTAATTAAACTTAAAAGCTTTTGCACAATGAAGGAAACTATGAGCAAAGTGAAAAGACAGCTTTCAGAATGGAAGAAAATAATAGCAAATGAAGCAACTGACTAAGAATTAATCTAAAAAATGTACAAGCAGCTCCACACCAGAAAAATAAATGACCCAATCAAAAAATGGGACAAAGAACTGAAGAGACTTTTCTCCAAAGAAGACATACAAATGGCTAACAAACACATGAAAATATGCTCAACATGACTCATTATCTGAGAAATGCAAATCATAACCACAATGAGGGATCATCTTCTCCTGGTTAGAATGGCTGCTATCAAAAAGTCTATAAACAATAAATGCTGGAGAAGATGCAGAGCAAGGGAACCCTCTTACACTGTTGGTGGGAATGCAAACTAGAATGGCCAATATGGAGAACAGTGTGGAGATTCCTTAAAAAACTGGAAATAGAATTGCCGTACAACCTAGAAATCCACTGCTGGGCAAATACACTGAGGAAACCAGAGCTGAAAAAGACATGTGTACCCCAATGCTCATCGCAGCACTGTTTCCAATAGCTAAGATATAGAAGCAACATAGATTTCCTTCAGCATACACACGGAAAAGAAAACCATGATACATATGACTCAGCGTATGTATTTGAGTCACTTTTAATGAGGTGGATGAACCTGGAGCCTATTATACAGAGTGAAGTATGTCAGAAGGAAAAACACCCATAGAGTATATTAATGCATATATATGGCAACTAGAAAGATGGTAATGATGACCACAGATGCAAGGCAGCAAAAAAGACACAGATATAAAGAAGAGACTTTTGGACTCCGTGGGACAAGGCCACGGTGAGATGATTTGAGAGACTAGCATTGAAACCTGTATATTACAAATGTGAAATAGATCCCCCATCCAACTTTGATGCATGACATAGGGCAATCAAAGCCAGTGCACTGGGAAAACCCTGAGGGATGGGTTGGGGGGAGAAGTGGTAGGGGTTTCAGGATGGGGAAGACATGTACACCCATGGCTGATTCAACTCAATATATGGCAAAAATCACCACAATACTGCAAAGTAAGTAGACTCCAATTAAAATAAATACATTAACTTCAAAGAAAAAGACCCATGTAGATGCTGTCTACAAAAAACCCACTTCAGACCTAAAGACACATATAGGCTGAACGTGATAGGATGGAAAATATTTGCAATGCAAATGGGAATCAAAAGAAAGATAGAATAGCAATCCTCGTATCATACCTTAAACTAAAGAAGATTACAATAGATAAGGAAGGACACTACATAGTAATGAAGGGGTCAATACAAGATGAAGACATAGCAATTGTAAACATGTTTGCCCCCAACATAGGAGCACCTCAATACATAAGACAAACACTAACAGACATCAAAAGAGAAATTGACAGTAAAACAATCATAGTCGACTTTAACAATAATCCGGCATGCTGTAATCTGTAGGGTTGCACAGAGGCCGACCCGATTTAGCCCACAAGCAGGTCCCTCAGTTATAGTTATCTCGTTTTTGCAGCTTGCTTGTAAATTGGCTTGTAAGCTTACCTGCTACTGCTGCTACTGCTAAGTCACTTCAGTCGTGTCCGACTCTGTGCGACCCCATCCCTGGGATTCTCCAGGCAAGAACACTGGAGTGGGTTGCCGTTTCCTTCTCCAATGCATAAAAGTGAAAAGTGAAAGTGAAGTCACTCAGTCATGTCTGACTCTTCGCGACCCCATGGACTGCAGCCTACCAGGCTCCTCTGTCTGTGAGATTTTCCAGGCAAGAGTACTGGAGTGGGGTGCCATTGCCTTCTCCAGTAAGCTTACCTACTCATTTATAAATAAGACCTTAATATACTTGTTAAGTTGACAACATGAACAGTTCACAATGATGCCTTTAAGTTTCTGAACCAACTGGCACTCTAAATTTGCTGTTTTTGACTGTTCACCTTGATCCTGTGCCTTTTCTACCCTCCATTTCCCATCTCCTTTTAGTTCTTGTCTGACTATTTAACCGCATGCCTCAATGGTTAAGGGTACTGATTTTGTAAACCGGGTTTTTTGGGTTTGAATCTCCACTCTACCATTTATCCAACCATGGAATCTTGGTTAAAGGATTTAATCATGCTATTCCTTGATTTCCTCATAAATGGGTATAATAGTAAGATCTGCCTCTAGAGTTGTAGTGAGAATTTTAAAAGTCATATGCAAGCAGCACCTAGAACATTGCCTAGCAAAGAGTTAAGTGGTATATTGGAATAAAAATTACAATGATTGATGTTGATGGATATGTCTCCTCAGCTAAGACCTTCTAGCTGATAAATAGTAAATGTTAATCTTGATTAACATTTGATTATCTGTGGACCAGGTACTGTGTTAAGTGCTTTACATCCATTTCTGTTGTTTAATCCTCATGATCATTGGTAGTAGTTGTATTATCCTTCTCTCCCCTCCTCTTTGTTTTTCTAAGCAACTAAGAAAATTCAGAACTATGAGATTGCAGATAACTCAGAGCTACTAACAAATAGAGCCGAGACTTAAAACTCTGATTTGTCTTGTGTGCGTTAGTTGCTCAGTTGTGTCTGACTCTTTCTGATTCTGTGGACCATAGCCCACAAGGCTCCTCTGTCCATGGAATTCTCCAGGCAAGAATACTGGAGGGGGTCTCCATCCCCTACTCCAGGGGATCTTCCTGACCCAGGGATTGAACCCAGGTCTCCTGCATTGGAGGCAAATTCTTTACCATCTGAGCTACCAGGGAAGGCCTTTTAGATATGACTTGACCCTTCTCAAATATCACTGAGAAAACTGCCATAAATTCTTTGTGAGTGCTCTTCTTTTCCATAAGAGTTCCCTCAATATCCATGCAGGTCATGAAGGCTAAGTTCTCTTCAGAGGCAGAAGGACAGCAGACAATAAAGCAAGGGTCTCTTCCCTGAAGGCTGGCTGCAAAGATGACTAAAATAGCAAGTCATAATGAACTCAATTATTGTGCCCCACCCTGCCACAGAGACCCTATTACTGCCCATACTGCCTAAGACCACCAGAGATAAAAGGTCCAGGATCCCCTCCTCACCTCATCATTCTCTAAAGCTTGGATATTATAAAAGATTTTTCTTGTTTTAGGATGGCACCAAGAGACTCTTTAATATACTATTCTGACTCCAGCCAAAGTGGTAGTAATTTCCACATTAGCAGCAGGTAGAATCAGGTATTTCTACCTCAGCCCAAGAACACAGGAAAATCTCCTCTTTCCTAGATAAAAACAAAAAAGGAATCACCTCTTTTCCCTCAGATCCTACAGTACCAGGGTCTTGTTATTCTCGCTCCACACATTACCTACTCCCACTTCCCAACTGATGCTCAGGCAGTTCACAATGTTTTTTGTTTTTTGTTTTCAGGAGAAAGGCTGCTGATGGTAAATGGACTGGTAAGGAAGAAGAATGTAAGTCCCCAAGTTTGCTGAAGGTAAACCAAGTACTGCTTTGTCCCTACACCTGTACCCATTTTGTAGCTCCCTAACTTTCTTTACTCCCTTTTGGCACTTCAGAACTCATTATCCTGCACACCCAGGAAAGCGTTTGGGCTTGAATTGCAGAAGAATCAAATTGTCTTTTTTTTCTTCACAACCCCCAACAATAGCACGGATAGTCTTGTGTGTGTGTGTGTGTGTGTGTGTGTGTGTGTGTGTGCTTAATGTGGACCATTTTTAAAAAGTTTTTATTGAATCTGTTACAGCATTGCTTCAGGTTTTTTTCAAATATGTATTTATTTGGCTGTATTGGGTCTTAGTTTCGGCACATAGAATAATCTTGGGCATGCATGATTTTTTTAGCTATGGCATGTGGGATCTAGTTCCCTGACCAGGGCTTGAACCCAGGCCCCCTGCATTGGGAGCATGGAGTCTTAGCCACTGGACCACCAGGGAAGTCCCTGCTTCAGTCTTATGTTTTGGTTTTTTTGATCATGAGGCATGTGGGATCTCAGCTCCCCACTGGGAATTGAACTTGCACCCTCTGCATTGGAAGATGACGTCTTAACCACTGGACCGCCAGGTAAGTCCCTGGCTTGGTCTTCTACTCAAAATGGCTAAGTTTAGATTCTTCTCCCATATAGGCCATCACACTGACACAACACTGTGGGTCAACTATGCCAGTATTCTTGCCTGGGAAATCCCATGGACAGAGGAGCCTGGTGGGCTAGAGTCCTTGTGGTTGAAAAGAGTTGGACACAACTAAGCAACTGAGCACACCTATAATTTTTTTTTAAAGTGTGTGTGTGTGTTAGTCACTCAGTCATGCGACCCCATGGACTGTAGCCCTCCAGGTTCCTCTGTCCATGGAATTTTCCAGTGGCTAAGTTTAAAAAGATAAAGGAGAGGGATAGAATTAGAAAGCTTTTATCTTAATTTCCCCCATTACTTCTAGTGTCAGACTATTAGAAAGTGTCAGCATAGGGGTAAAGCTGAGAGAAGTCCAGTTCCAGAAGTCAGGAAATCTTTCCTGGTGCAAAGCATAAGTGTCAACAGAAGGAAAACAAGCAGGCAAGGGTGTCTCTAGGGCCAGTGGAAATAAAGCAGAGGTTGGGTGCAGATCTCAGACATAAACAAGAGACCCTACACTTATAGCTCCTTTTATCCTAAACCCATATTCCCATTCCAGAGACTTCATCTGCCTCAAATTCTTACCAATCTGGTTCTTTGACTGCTGGGCAACTTGCCCTAATCACAGAAGTCACCACCAGCTGCTATTGCTTTGCAAAGAGAGTAGGTAAGGGGAGAGGATATTCCTTATTCCTAAACCCAATTTTAGAAAGGGAGATGTGTTCCCGGTATCTCATCCCAGATGTTCTTATAATGTAATTTTAGAAACTGTCATATGTAGTTTGTGTTCAAGTTCTGCCGTGCTTTCTGTGGTATTTTTCAGTTATATGTTTTTAAGGGCTCATCTGGGGTCCTAATACACATTTGACAGTGTTTCTATACTGTAGGGTACACACACTGCTGGTGACCAGTTCAGGCTCCCTTTACAAGGCAGATGGACTGATTCCCCCAGCAGCTATGGGTGTTAGCAGCTGACTACAGCTGCTTCCTTTTCCGGATAATTGCACTCTGCAGAATAAAAGCTTCAGTACTGTTATAAGACTCATGCTCCCCACACACCCCTGCAACCTAACAAACGAAAATGAGTCCCAGCCTATTCCTAACTTCTCTTGTCTTGCTGACATCAACAGACCACATTCTCTCAAATTAGGAAGCAAATTCATTCATGCTTCATTGTAGTTCTTTTTCACTACAGACTATGGGGGGAAAACTTATAATTGTTAGAAAAAGCTATTCAAGACTTGTTAAAATTTTGGTTAGATTATAATTATTTTATGATAGATATTCCTGCTCTAATAGCATGAATCTTAAATTGATCAGTTATTGGCTATTTCATTTCTGTTGACTGTAAGCTGTTACTGAAGATGGCCAAGAACAAGCCCAAGGTTGTGTATCTAATAAGGATACTCCGATTAAGCTAGAAATGTTAAAAAAAAAAAAGAAAAGAAAAGACTACCAATTTCCAAGTAATAAAAATATATCCTAAAATAATTCTGGTATAATTCAGAAGACATATTGGGGTCATTATTATAAACCTTGATCATAATATTGTAGAAGTGTGTAGGTATTGGTTGAATAGGGTTCAGGTTGAAAAAGTGTTCAGATTAAAAATGATCAGATTTTTAAATTTATATTTGCAGACATACAAAATCCTTTACTTCTGGCATCACATTCAATTTCTTCCTCGAACATATAAATCCTATTATAAAGCCTTTGTAAAACCACCATACCAAAACAGCTGGCTAAATCCACTCTTCTGGCTTAAAAGAGCCAAGGTGATTTTTTTCACTGGGATTATCCCCTCAATTAACTTCCATCTAAATTAAGACCCAAACATATCTGAAAACTTATTTCTCTGTGTATTTTAATATATTCCTTTTAGTGTGACCTCTGATCATTAATTCCCTTTCATTTATTATTTACATGTATTTATTTGTATATTCTATGTTATTATTTATTATTTCAGGCTTCCTTGTGACTCAACTGGTAAAGAATCCACCTGCAATGTGGGAGACCTGGGTTCGAACCCTTTCAACTCCTTTTTACCTGCTATTTTGCTAAATATATTGATTTTATCCTCCCTTGAAAAAAATCAGATTATGGAAAGTCTTTTAAGTGTTGGTTTTTGATTTGGTAACTGAAATAAACACTTCCTATTTCATAAGAGGAAAATATCATTATTTAAAAATTTATACTGATCTGAAAACTATTGTTTCTGAAAAGTCCTTTCCACATTAGTCAAATAAATCTCAGTATTTATAGAGCTTATTCAGTAATTTAGTTCTGTACAAGATTTTCAGTATAGTATAGGAAAGAATACTGTGTTAACTTGCTTAACACAGGTATACTGAAGAGAAGAAATGACTTTCCTAACTTATCTGTAATCATTGTTAAATGAAGTCTTGGTAAGAGCAAAGAATGGTGAATTACTCATTAAAATTTTTGAAGTACTAAAGCATTGGAATGGGTAAAATTATATAGGAGGATAATATAACTTATTTTCAGAAATAATAAGAAAATTGTATGAGGGTAGATATGTAAATTTTATTATAACAGTACCCTCTGTTGGTATTCCTCAAAAATTTTCTGCCTATCAACCCTTAAAGGTTTCTAAGATTGTAAATGATTAATTATCACATTATCCATTTCTAATAAAAACATTTTCTAAGTCTTCATCTATCTTTCAACATTCACCAGTTTCACCATGGAAATATGAAATTTCAGTGTCACTGTTGATACACAATGCCCATCTTTTCCGGCCTAGTTGACAGATATGCATATTCTAAAATCCCAAGCCAAATGTCACTCCCTCTGTGACAAAAGACCTTCCCAGTCTCCTTTTTCCTACGCAGAATTCATCCTTTCCCTAAATGTGTACTCATAGGTCTTTATACATACCTCTTTTAGACCTTGCATCTCACTGTGTTATAATAATATGTTGCATAAGTTAACAATTGTTTTTGCATGTCATTAAGAAACCCATTATTTTTCTATTATATAAAAAAATCCAAAAGTAGGCAGTTCAATATTGTTACAGCTTCTCCTTTCATCTTTATGCTTTATTTTCCAAGCTCAAGCTCTGCCTTCCTAGCTCAATTTCCTCAATGTAACAATATAGTTGCTGTAGCTCCAGCCATCACACCCATGTCCTAGGCAAGAATGAGTAAAAAGGTAATGCAAAATGGCCTCCCGGCTTAACAACTTCATAAGCACTCTCACTCCTCCTCCCCCACCCCAGTGCATGTATGTGCACATGCACATACACATACACACAGACAAAATTTTGAAACTTTCTAGGAGGCCCCACCCAACAACTTCCACCTACGTACCTTTGACCTATGTTTAGTCACATGGGCATCCCTATTTGAAAGAAAGGCTGAGAAGTTACATTTTTTTCCTATTTGGGTTCATAGCCACACCCCCCATCCAAGAAAATCAGGTTTTATCACTTAGAAATAATGGGGAGAAAGGGATAAACAACTAGCAATCTCTGTCACATTCTTTCACTTAAGAAAAAAAATCACACCTGTTTCCTTACCTAGGCTGTAAAATCTTGGACGGTTTAGAGTATGTCACATTTATTTTGTATTTCAAGGGCCTAGAATAGTACATGACACTATTTATTGTTTATTTTCTTCACCTACAATGTGAAGGGTTATTTTATGTAATCTTCCAAATAAAAAAGATTTCATGTTTTACCAGAATAATTTCTGTGCTTTGTGTTGACTTTAATCGTGTCCTTGATTATTTAAGAAAACAAAGCTTCCTCACTTATGAAGGAGCTAAGGTTCTTGAGAGTCATATTACCTTCTGTGTTTATTTTCAAATGCTTTATTGTTCCCTTCATATGAATAGCCAAATACTGTTTCTTTTCACCAACTAGCCTATTTTAAGTATTCAAAATTCTTGACTTTTGATTTTGTTTTCTTCCTAAGGTTGAATCCTAAATGTAAAATGAAATGAAATAACTTTCAGGATATATTTTGCACCTAAAGCTATCTTTGATATTTTCCAAAGGACCCTCGGTCAGTCAAAGATTTGTTCTTTCTTTTACCTTAGAAAAAGGTGCTAGAAACTATTATGTTTATTTAGTGTTACTATTGATGAGATGCATAGGAAGAGTTGTCTAATTAGAAGAGATGCTCACTTTCCCCTAAGTTACATTTGTATGGGCAAAATATTACTAACATAAAAATGTCAGAAATTGTATCCTAAATGGAAAATAATCTAGAGATTTCTCAAGGCTCTTGGTCTCCACGATATTTCTATTTATCAGAGTTCTGGTGGTACTTTGCCTGAGAATATTAGGCAAAAGCAGTTTAGCATTGTCCGTTATAATTTTAGTTATTATTATAAACCTTTTCTTGGCCACAGCCTTACTTCTTATTAATTTGAATCTAGCATCTTCAAAGCCTGTGGCTTTTAAGTGAGGATGTGTATCAGACTTAACCTATGGAGTTCCATTGAAATATAGGTTTTGTTGTATCTGCTCCAGATTTACTGAATTTCTTTAGTTGCTATTCTATTTTTTATTGGAGGATAATTTCTGTACAATGTTATGTTGGTCTCTGCCATACAACAATGTGAATCAGTTATATATATATATATATGTGTGTGTGTGTGTGTGTGTGTGTGTGTGCCGCCCCCCCACCAATTCTACCCTTCTAGGTTGTCACAGAGCACCAGGCTGGGCTCCTTGTGTTATACAGCAGCTTCCCACTAATGTATTTTACATGTGATAGTGTGTATATATCAACACTACTTTCTCAATTTGTCCTAACCTCCCTTTCCCCTTCGTGCCCACAAGTCTGTTATCTACGTCTGTGTCTCCATTTCTTCTCTGTAAATAGTTTCGACAGTACTATTTTTCTGGATTCCATATGCATGTATTAACGTATGGTATTTGTTTTTCTCTTTCTGACTTCTTCACTCTGTATAACAGAATCTAGGTTCATCAACCTTACACCAACTGACTCAAGTAATATCATTCTCAACAGTGAAAACCTAAAAGCATTTCCTCTAAGATCAGGAACTAGTTGGTATTCTTGATATTCTATAAATATATATTCTTCCTGTATGTTTAGTATATTCATGGTATAGAATGTACATCATATCTCTATTATTATCTTTCAGTTTTTTCCTCTATAAAAATTGTTTCTATTTTTTTGTAAATCAGATGTAATATTTACTGTTTTTGATGAAAGTATACTCAGTTGTTATAGATATTTTGTCTAAAACTTTGGTAATTGGCATTATCAGAATTGGCTCTGATATACATTTTGCTCCATTAGTTTGTCTTCTAGGAAAAAGGATAAACAGATAATTCAAAAAAGAAAAAAGGGAGGGGTCTCCAATTAGAGAACTGAAACCCTAACTGCTTTTTTGGAATTCTGGATTTCTTTTTCCTTTTCTCAGGCCCCTTAATTTCATGCTTTATAAAAGGCACAGAAAGTAGAGCAAACCCTACATGCTGTGGTTCAGAGAATATCAAGCGATCTAGACAATGCTACTGCAGTGGGCTGAATGGTAGACCCTGAAAGATACTTCCACCTTTAATCCCTGAAATCTGTGAATATTGCAATATATATTAAGCCAAAAATATTCATAAAGATTTTGAGAGGAGAGCTTATCCTGGATTATCTGGGTAGGCCCTAAGTCCAAAGAAAAGTGTTCTTAAAAAAGTGAGACAGGGACTTCCCTGGTGGTCCAGCAGCTAAGATTCCGAGCTCCCAATGCAGGGAGCCTGGGTTAGATCTCTAGTCAGGGAACTAGATCCCACATGCCACAACTAAATATCCTGCATACTGAAACTAAGACTCAGCACAGTCAAATAAATAAATAAATAAATATTTTTTAAAAAAAGTGATGCAGAGGAAGATTTGAGAGACACAGGAAGAAGGCAGTGTGATGAAGGCAGATGTTGAAGAAATGAGTCTACAAGTCCATGAATGCAAGGGCAGCTACAAGAAGCTGAAAGAAACAAAGGACCATTTCTCCTCTAGGGCCTCTGGAGTGAGTGTGGCCCTGCCACATTTCAGATTTCTAGGCTTCAGAACTGTGCAAGAATAAAGCCACCAAGTTTGTGGCAATTTGTCATAGCAGCCTTATGAAACTAATAACAACCACTTAAAATGATAGAACTTCACGCCCCAGAAGTTCATGCAATTGAATGGGCCATGGTTCAGAATTGAACTACCTTAGATATAGAATTGGCTTCTTGAGGGAGAACGTGAGCTAATTTAACAGTAGGATGTTGTGCCTACATCCCTACAGTCCTCTCCGATATTTATTTATTTTTGGCTGCATTGGGTCTTGATTGCTGCATGTAGGTTTTCTCTAGTTGTGGCTTGCAGGCTCTAGAGTGCAGGGCATATGGGCTTAGTTGCACTGTGGCATGAGTAATCTTCCTGGACCAGGGATTGAACCCATGTCCCCTGCATTGGCAGGTGGGTTCTTAACCACTAAAGAAGTCCTTTGAGATCTTTGATACTACTAAAAATCAGGAAGTAAACCAAGAAATCTGAATTTGGGTAATTTGGAGAACAACCCCATAGCTGGTTTGGCAGGCTCTTCAGATCAGGGATGGGATATACCCCCTTGGTTTAATATAGGCACTCATGGCTCCTGACTGAAAAGTGGACCATGAATTCTGATCATAATCAAACACATAAACTCTGATCATAATACTTCTTTCAGTATTTAGTATTGTTTTTCAGTTTCAGATCTGTGATCTCTATCACAGATGTTATTATGACAAACAATCTAGCAAATGGCTATATAGCAGGAAGAGCAGAAAAGCCTGATACAGAGATATAAACAACCACTGTGGGAAACTTGGGGACCAGAACAACTATAGACAAACTTGACATGTGATTGTAATACCCCAAACAACAGTGAAAATCCAGAATGGTCACACCTTAGATATTAATAGTGTATTTAAGGGAAAACTGAAAGCCCACACTGCCTATCCCCACACTCAGCCTGGACTCTGAGAACCAAAACTATGCTTACTGTCTATATTAGTATAACTTTGCTGTTCCTCTGTCTTCACGAGCATCTCTTTATTTTCAGGACTGTCCTGCCCAGGCAAACAGTTTGATTGCTCATCCCAAGAACTCCCCCAGGAAACAAAGTTAGTATTCAAAAGTGTCACTTTCCTATATACCTGCAATGATCAAGTGGCGTTTGAAATGAAAAACACAATACTATTTACATTGGCACTCCCAATGATCTATAGCTTCAATGCAATCCCGATCACAATCCCAACAAATTATTTTGTGGATATCGATGGACTGATCCTAAAGTTTATATGGAAAGTCAAAAGACCTGGAATAGCCAACACATGTTGAAGAACAAAGTCAGAGGACTGACACTACCCAACTTGAAAACCTACTATAAAAGCTACAGCAGTCAAAACAGTGTGGTATTGGCAAAAGAAGAGACAAATAGATCAATGGAACAACACAGAGTCCTAGTACAGACCAACAAAAATAATCTTTGACAAAGGAGAAAAGATACTCTTTTCAACAAATGGTGCTGGAACAACTGGTCATCCACATGCAAAAAAATTAATATAGACACAGACCCAGTAGGGCTTCTCTGATGCCTCAGTGGTAAAGAATCAATCTGCAATGCAGGAGACATGGGTTTGATCCCTGAGTTGGGAAGATTCCCTTGAGGAAGAAATGACAACACACTCCAGTATTCTTGCCTGAAAAATTGCATGGGCAGTGGAACCTGGTGGGCTATAGTCCACAGCATTGCAAGAGTTGGACACAACTGAGTGACTGACCACATACTGAATACCCTTCATAAGAATTTCCCAAAAGACCCACCAGCTCTTCAGTGGAAAGCATTGACAAAGTTTGCACCCTAAGATTCTCTGAATTTCTTACCTCAATTCTTGGCTTGCTGCTTCCACCACTCTTGGACTGTTGTGTCATGAATCTTACTCAATCCTAGTCAAGTCTCTGCACTGAAATCTCTACTTTAAAACAAACACCCTATTTTAATCAATTCTATCCTTACCTTTTTCCCTCTGAGACACTGCCAAATCTTTATGGAATAGATGTTCTCCCTTGCTGTGATGAGTAATATACTCAAGCTTTGTTTTTCAAGTTGTGTTGGTGATAATTGGGGAGCTGATTTTATAAATATATATATATATATACACACCTATATATGTATATATACATATACATATATATATATGTATATAATCAAATATATCTGGGGCTTCCCTGGTAGCTCAGCCAATAAAGAATCTGCCTTCAATGCAGGAGACCCTGGTTGGATTCCTGGGTCGGGAAGCGATAGGCTACCCACTTCAGTATTCTTGGGTTTCCCTGGTGGCACAGATGGTAAAAAATCTGCCTGCAATGTGGGAGACCTGGGTTCAGTCCTTGGGTTGGGAAGATCCCCTGGTGGAGGGCATGGTGACCCACTCTGGTATTCTTGCCTGGAGAATCCCCATGGACAGAGGAGCCTGGCAGGTTACAGTCACAAAGAGTTGGACATGACTGAGCAACTAAGCACAGCACAGCACATCTAATATATCTAGGTATAGACATAGATATATACACACTTACAATTTGCATCCATCAAACACATGGGAAAATTATAAAGATTAGATCACAGATCATTGTGTCAAGTTCAATATATTTCTATCCAATAGTAACCAAAATGATAAAGATTGTTTGGCAATTCTTGATCCTGTTCAGTCTCTTCACAACCCTCTTGCAGTCCATCATCTCTTTGGGTACTAAGTTATGCATCTGAGGAAGGTAGATCACTCCAGGGTTGCCTTCCAGGCCCAGGCCCTCAAAGAAGGTAGGGAACTAATATATACATATCAGAATTATTCCATTTCATTATAATGGTAGGGAAGGATGAATTGGGTAAATGCATTCAGACTAGGTATCCCCAAGGAACTAACCAAGCAAATTGAAGTGAAGTAAGAAGGAAGGATGCACAACAGTCATCAACTCCTGGATCATATATTTAAGTAAACATTATACACATAGTGAACATACTCTATGTGCTGCATCATTATTTCTATCACTGTTTCTCAACTGAAAAATATATTTAAGGGAACTCTTAAAAACTTTCTCAGACCCAATCATTTATGTTAATTTTTATACTACTATTTCTTAAATATAAACAAAACTAAATATGAACTCTGCTGTTCATAAAGCTCTTATACAAATTCAATTTACCAATTATGCACAAATTTTAAAAATGTTCATTTAATGTGGTACATGATGTTTGCTGAGACAAAACTGCCCTTAGAAACCTGAGCATACGACTGGCCTGTGTGCACTCTTGATTTTCAGCATGCTTGTATGTGTGTCTTGTGAGGACTCTCCTTTCCCATCACTTTCCATTTTCAAATGACAAAAATTTTCAGTTGTACAGTAAGCCTTGAAGGAGGAGGGTCACTTTATTTCTTTTCTCACTAGCTCATGACAAAATAGTATTACTTTGTGCCAACTTGGTTTTAAAAACAGACTCAAATACATGTCCTAATTATGTGGCAGCTGTTACCATTCAGTCATCCAGATACTCCAGAATATGCCTAAAACTGAATGTAAAACATACTTATAGAAAAACTCAGACTCTGTAATCAGATTCTGATTTGAAAAACACTGTCCTATTATAGTATGTGTAAATAAATATATGTTTAAATGAGACTATTTTGTTAGCTTCTTACTAACAGTTTATGGTGCTATTATCTGAGTACCTGTATTATAATGCAGCACTTGACTCCTGCTTCATTTGGAGAATCAAGTCTCCTGTTTCTATGGGCCATTCTGTCTCACTAGTCCAGGCCCCTGAAAATGGGTGCATTGGAGACCATCGGTTAAACCATCATCACTGTTCTTTGATCTCTAAATTGAGTGAAAGAAGATATACTCAACAGTGGGGTAGCCAAATAACTGAAGCAAGACATTAAATTTTAAGGAGCCGTTGAGGAGTTGGTAGGACAAGACACTGTTTGGGGCTCATGTGACAACTCCCCACTTCTCCCAACCCTCTTTCTCCTTCCCATCCTCCTGCATTCTTTCACTGTTCCTCTCCTTTCCATCTACTTCTACACTTCCCTCAAGGATCATTGCGATGTTTTTCCATAAAGTTAAATATATTTAATTTTTTAAATTGAGAGATTATGGCCTTATCATTTTATATTAAAATGTACTTCCTTTTGTAAAATAGTAGTAGGTAGTTTTAAAAATTGTCTTTAGAAAAATAAGTAATTGGTAACCTTGTGTTTTCCTCCGATTATTTTTAAAAATTTTACACGCCCAAGATCTGGAACTACTGTCTAGAAATGAGAGAGATGAGAAAGAGGTAGGAAGAAAGAAAAGCATGCGACACCTACTAAGTTGATTTATCAAGTTCAAGACGTTTAGCGCCATAATGTATTATATCTTCTACAGCAGCAGGAATGCCTAAGTCTCATTTGGGAGTCAGGGAAGGCTTCACAGAGGAGATAACGTTTGAGTTGGGGCTTTAAGGATTAGCAGTGGAGAAAAGGCAGGGATTTCCAAGCAGAATGCATAATGCGAGCAAGAGCACAGAGCACAAAAGAGCATTACGTGCCCAGCAACTCTAAGAAGCCCGCCGGCTGTTGCCAAGAGTTCTCGGGGTTAGGCGATCAAGAGAGAAGCAGGGACTATTTTTTTCCTACTTGGCCCTCTTCCCCTGCAGCCCATCGCACAGTGCTGGGCACACACACTGCGGGAGCTCAATAAATACTTGTTAAATTGGGACAGGGTGATCGAGGGTGCTGGGAACCAAAGCCTCCGGATTCTTTCTCACGCACCCGCAGTGTGACCTTGGCCAAGTCCTTTTTCTTGGGACTGTGGCTTGCCGCTTAGTAATCAGCGGAGGGTGAGAAAGTGGAGGAGGAGATTGGCGTGAAGCGTCAGGCTCCTACAGCTCCCGGAATCCCTGATTCGACGCGCGGAGGACGGGGCGGGGCGGGGTGGAACCGGAGGCGCGGGCTGCGGCGGGCGGAGATTCAGTTCCTCCTCCGCGCCAGCAGGGGGCACAGGGAGCGTCTTCCCGCCGCCTTTCCCCTCCCTGCGGGCGCCTGGCGGACTGCTGCTGTCGCGAGTGGCAAGCGCGGTGGGCGGGCCGGGTGGCGGCGGCGGCGGCGGCGGTAGCGCTACGCTGGGCTGGGGCGGGCAGCCGCGACGACAGCTGAGGTGGCTGCAGAGGCCACTGAGGCGCTGATTGGGTGGCCTCGAGCAGCCCCTGCGAGCCGTCAGGCGCTTCCCGGGCAGCAGTGGGCCGCAGACAGGTTAGAGTGGGGGCAGGGGCAGGCGCGGGAGCAGCCCCGGGCCGGAGTGGGAGTCCGAGCCAGGCCATCTCCAGCCATGTCCGACGAGGCGTCAGCCACCACTTCGTACGAGAAGTTTCTAACTCCCGAGGAGCCCTTCCCGCTTCTGGGACCCCCTCGCGGGGTGGGCACATGCCCGAGCGAGGAGCCAGGCTGCCTGGATATCAGCGACTTCGGCTGCCAGCTCTCGTCTTGCCATCGCACGGACCCGCTCCACCGCTTCCACACCAACAGGTACAAACCTCTGCTGAGGGCAGAAGCAAATTTACCACACCCCTGCCTCCAGTCGGACAACGCCGGCTCCCCCCCACCCCCGCCATCCTGGCCCTCCGCCTAGGGGCTGTGCGTCCAGTTGCCCCCTCCCCCACCTTTCTCCACCCAGCTCTCATTCTCGGGCTCCTTCCCTCTCCCCCTCCCTATTGCATCCCTTCCCTCCTATTTTCTTTTTGGCCGGCATTTTACTCTCTCCCCCCACCCCATTCATCTTCTGACCCTTCCCTTCCCTTCCCTTCCCCCTCCTGCCCCATCTGTACCCTGCGAATCCCAAACCCCCACCCTTGATTTTTAGATGCTTCCCTGTTTCCATCCACCCGCAAAAGTTTAACCCCTTCCAATTCCGGTATGCTATAGAGAGGATTTCGGATGGCTCAAAATCAAAATCAGTCGACGTTTTGAAAGGTGGCACTTTAAAAGCTAGAATCTTCCTTTCCCTATTTTTTTAATGTCTTATAGCGCTGTTTCCAACCTCCAACCCCCCTCCCATTTTTTAGTGAAGCTCTAGAAAACCAGACGATTCTCTTTTTTTTTTCCTTCCTCTATGAACTCTTTGCTTTAGGCAGCGCTTTAGGCCCTGCCAAAATGTATAAGCTTAAATCTGGAAGATTCTTTCCTGAAGCACATCCTTTGGTTTGCTCCGACAGTGGAGGGATGGAGCGAAGCTTAGGATGAGCTTGCTTATACAAATTTTTTCAGAGGGTGCATCCCCTAACTAGTTTTATTAGAAGGTAGAGTGTTCTGGAGAATTCTCTCATGCAGACATTTGTGTTATATCAAATGTGGGGAATTTGAAGATGTTTTACACACAGCCCCAATCTATAACATAGGCGCATATTATATGTATTCGTGTATGTGCGTGCTCAATCGCTCATGTGTGACTCTTCTCTACTCCATGGACCATAGCCCACCAGGCTCCTCTATCCATGGGATTCTCCAGGCAGGAATACTGGAGTGGGTCGCCATGTCCTCCTCCAGGGGATCTTCTTTACTGCTGAGCCACCAGGGAAGCCTGTATAGGGGCACACAAACAGGCAGGGCAAGGTGTGTGGAGAACAAGGGAGAAGGAGGAGAGGCAAGGGAGGAGGGAAGGAGAGAGGGATTCAGCTATGGAAAATACTGGAGCTGAATTAAGGCGTCTAGTTCTGATTTCTGATCCATTTTGCGATATGAGCACAAACAAATCCTTCCACAGTCTAATACCTTTTGCATGCTCCCCCCACCAATCCCTTAAATCAATCTACAGAGTTGCTGAGCTTCTACTGAGTACAAGGAATGTATAAAATATATTTGTTACCTAAAAGAAAGTTATAGTCTGGAAACAAGGTGTTACAGTTAAATAATGATATAGTTCATCACTGTAACACAGTTGAAAAGGAAGTCATGGTAAGTTGGTTTTAACTGTTCCAAATCCTGCTTACAAAAAATGAAGAAATGGGCCCAGAAAGAAAAGACTGAGTTCAAGGTCATAAAACCGAGTTTGGCAAAGCCAGGATTACTCCTTTGGAGCCAGTGATGAAACTTGGAACAGAGCTAATGGCTGCAGTGTTATAAATGGTTGTTACAGTTTCTTAGACTAACACAGAAGCCCAGGATGTGACTATAGCATGAATGTAACATTTATGAAATCAAGTGTGCTTAGAATTGTTAGCATTGGAAAATAAAAATACTTGTGCACATATTTGATATTTAAGTTTTGCAGCATTGGAGTAAATCATATACATAGGAAAGTTAAATGATCTCGGGATTAGCCTGCTCTAATGATGAGGGCAGGGGAGTGGGGACGGGTTAAGTGCTGCCAAAATGTGTGGGGGTGTTAGGGAGTGAAGAACAGTGAATATACATTTCTTACAGATTGTTCTGTTCTGTTCTCTCTCCTCCCCATTTTCTCCTTGTGTTTTTCTCCCCCTTGTCTATCAGACCTTGGTGAGGTCAAGGTTGTTTTCCAGAATGAGGTGATGAAGATAGAGGGGGAGGTTCTTGTTCAACCCCAGTTTTTCCAAGTCAAGTATTTTTTTCTAGTTACTGCCTGTTTTTCAAAACCCCCTCTCCTACCCTGGGCTTCCCTGGTGGCTCAGCAGTAAAGAACCAGCCTGCCAATGCCAGGAGACATGGGTTCAATCTCTGGGTTGGTAAGATCCCCTGGAGAAGGAAATGGCAACCAGCTCCTGTATTCCTGCCTGGGAAGTCCAATGGACAGAGGAGTCTGGCGCGCTACAGTCCAGGGGGTCACGAAGAGTCCGACAGGACTTAGTGACTAAACAACAACAACAACAACTTCTTTTCACAGGGCTTGGAATGGTAGCAGCAGGTCTAGTGTATCTTGTTCTGTACTCTTCTCAGCAGAGTTTAGGGGAAGTAGAGTTAGCAATTCTTAGAGCAGGTGATGTTTCTGCCCCAGGCTACCTTGCTTTTTAAATCTTTTTTCCTTCTGGAATGTCCTGCCTTCTTATCCCCTCCTCAGGATGATGTTTGAGAGGAGCATATGCTTCCAGTCATTTCTTTTTAGGGAGAAGCAAACAGCTAAATCATATATGCGGGCAAAGTTTAGTTTAAGGAGTTCTTTTATTTCAGAATCATATGGGTCACTTTTTTTCTTCACAGCACATTATTCACCAATTCAAGGAACAATCCAACAATCATCTGAATAGTTGAGTACTGATATTGTGTCTTGGGTTTGCTGTGTGCTTAGTTGCTCAGTCATGTCCAACTGTCTGAGACTCCATGGACCATAACCCGCCAGGCTCCTCTGTCCATGGGCATTTTCCAGCCAAGAATACTGGAGTGAATTGCCATGCCTTCCTCCAGGGGATCTTCCCAACCCAGGGATCAAACCCAGGTCTCCCATATTGCAGGTGGAGTCTTTACTGTCTGAGCCACCAGGGAAGCCTTGTCTTGGGTTTAATCATTATAAAATAAGTCCCATTGAAAACAGAAAGCTTGTCAGTGGGTAGATAATTGATTTACCTTTATTTTGCTTCTTCATTGTTACCTGATAACAAAACTGTTATCAGGAGATTATTTAGATAATGCTATTGATAAGGGCCTTGTGATGATGACAATTTTGTGCCCTCTCATTTACTGGACGCTGGGGTATCTATGCAGTCTTCATTAACCAAGAGGGTCAAGGCACTATTACTTATAATCCCTAAGTTTGAATGTTTGTTGTGTTTAGAATCACCTGTGACTTATATTGGTGTGTCACTGGTCTAGGTTCACTGGAAAATAAATTGCATGAACATAGCCAACTTCCTGAGAATTCACTTTCCTAGGAGTATCTTTTAGGATTTTATGACCAGTTGGATTTGTCTGGAATTTGGGGAGAATAAAATAAATTTCAGTAAGCCAAAAAACATTTTTTTAATTGAAATGTCAATATGAAATATATATGTATATAGTTTTTAAGGCTTTTTCTGTTTGGAGGATAGGATTTTTCTGATGTAATTGTGGATTTTCTTTCAGTCTTTGTCCACTGTAACTTCCATTGTCATCAAATGAAGGATATCCTTTAGCAAATTGAAAAAATTACAGCAATATTGGTAGATCCTATAATTGTGAGATGAAGGAGGTTAATATGAACTACTCAGTGTGTTTTTCTCTTCCTCTTTCAGGAGTACATCAGTACTTTGACATTGAACAATTGTGAAAAGCATGTGGGAGGACAGTGTCTCACTTTTCTACACCCTATTGGCAGGATACAAAGTGAACTACGTATTGTATAAAGCAGTTAGTTACTCAGTTCTGTGATTTCAGAGCCCAATTTTCAATCACTATTAACTAGAAAAAGCCCAAGACTACTGGGTGCCTTTTGTTCCACCCACAGTTTTCCTGTCTTGTTAGAAAATTGAAGGTGCAGAAGAGATGTGAGTTATAGGTGGGAGAACCACATTTCATGAAGTGAGGTATGTTACAGAGGCAGGAGGGATTTTATTTAGGGACTTGTTGCGACAAATTGAGGATGGGGATAAGGCTTTGGAGAACTACCCAGGTTAGAAATGTAGATTGGGGAGTAATCAGAACAGCAATTTCATTAGTGCAATAGGAGTGGAATTGTGGGTTACAAAAGTTGAGAGAATAGAAGAAACTTTTCAATAAATTTAACAGGGAAAGGAAAGGGAGATGTGATGATAACTTGAAAAAAAAGTGAAGGTTTCTTTGTTTTTTGTCTTGTTTAGTGTTTATTTTTGAAGAATAGATATGTTAGCTCCTTAGCAGAAGCCCACAGGAAAAGGAGAAATCAAAAATACTAGAGCAGGTGGGATGACAAGGAGATGGATGGGATTAACTCAGAAGGCTAAATGGAAGAATTAGCCTTAGAAATGACATGGAATGTTGTTTACTTTCCAAACTATAGAGGGGGTAAGAGCGATGGGTAAGGATCCCAAGACAGTTGAAGTTGCTGGGATGAAAGTTGGAAATTTGAATGAGCCAAGTAGGGGATTGTGTCATCTGTTCTAACTTGGGACCTTGATGGCCTTTTGGGCTCCACAAGAGTAGCAGAGGTCAAAGTGGTTGTATGGGAGTTCTAGCAGGGCATCAGTGATGAATACAAGTGATGATAGGGGATTGTTAACTGAGAAAGGATGACTTTGGAATGACTTTTCATCATCGACAGGACTTGATTCCACAGTGCTCATTGGATTCTCATTCTCAGAGGTAATGGTTAGGTTTTCCTGAGAAATGCTTCAGAAGAATGTATATGATGCCCATGCTTTTTTAATTTCACAAAAATGCCATTGAAAGCCCTTCATCTGTATATTATTGCTGAAATGCCTTGTGGATAAGTGTTCTTGGCTTTTTTTTTTTAATTAAAATTTTGGCAGTAAGCCTAGTTACTGAGTTAAACCCCATTTCATGGATTCTTTTCAACATTTTTCTTTTGAGATATGGAGAGAGTCTCCTTTGTGAATAATTGCATGGTTATTGCTAGGATCTTAGTGTTAGGTAGTTTTCTCTTAGTGAAATAATATTTAAGGGCTTTGTAAGTTTGAAGAGTTCAGTGCTGAGCACACGTACATGGTGCTCTTGCGTTACATATTTGAAGCCGACAGAACTGTCTAAAAGCATCACTTAAATTTCTATTATAAAAGCTCATTAGAAAAAATTATGGGCATATATACAAAACCATAAACACTGCTTATAATCCTTTTCACTACAGATAACAGCTGTCAACATTTTGATGTTGTTACCTTTTTTGGCTGTACCATGAGGCTTGCAGGATCTTAGTTCCCTGACCAGAGATTGAACCTGGGCCCCCTGGAGTGGGAGCACCAAGTCCTAACCATTGGACTACCAGAGAATTCCCTGTTGTTACTTTTAATGTTATTATTTTTTTGTACACATATAATTTTAAAAACCAGGATTGAGCTGTAATTTGTGACCAGATTATTTGCACTTGTATTTTCTTTTTCAATAAATGATCTGAAAATATGATTTTAATGATTATAAAGTATACTCATTTAATTATTCCCAATGTTTTGGGAGCGTTTGTCCCCCCCCCTTTTTTTGCTATTATAATATTTGGACAAGTTTATATATACATCTTTTCCAAATATCTATTAGGGAAAAGGGGATTGATTCTTAGCAAAGCAATTACTGAGTCAAAGGAATGAACCTTTTTAAACTTCTTTATATATACACTACCAAATTGCTTTATACACATATCTACCAAATCTATATATACAGATTATGTCAGTGCCAATATAACACTCCCACTGGCAGGGGATGAAAGTACTTCCTACTTGGTTTTTATCTACATTGTTTTAAAACAACAACAATAATATTTGCATATTAGAAGATAAGAGAATCTTTTGAAAACTCGAAGTGCTGTTTTTCTGTTTCATAAATGACTTTCAAGTATGAGATCAGTTTCCTTGTTGTTAATTACAAAAAGAAAAGAACAAGGAGCTAAGGCTTCTAAGAATACCCAGAACTTTGTAATATCTATTAAAAGTTACAGATCTGAAAAACTGAAGAACATCCTGATTTTGCTGTAAGGTAAGAGCACAAAATCAAGCAAATTCCAGACTCCCTTGTCAGTGACCTAATGTTTCGTTTATTAAATATGGCATAGTTTTTTTTTTTAAAAAAAGAGAGTCATTATTACTCATGAAAGAAAACACATTTCTACTAAATTTTTTAAGCTGAGGAGAAATTCTCATTAAAAACAATTACCTAACAGCTTTTCCTAGTACATGACACAGTGCTTGGCACTTTGAAGATACTGACTAAATGTCTGTTGAGTGTGTGAAAGGACAGAACTTGTAATTGCCATTCACGGCTTTTTATTGCCCTATTGCATGACTGAAGCAATTAAGTTAATTCTACCAGGTTTGTTGATCTTTTAAAAAAATGCATATACTGCTTACCTAGCAAGCATGTGATAAAACTAGGTAATATTAAAAGGCATTCTAGGATTCTTAGATGAATTTTGAGTTTTTGCCTATTTATAAAAGTTTTTTGACATCTGCTTTTATACTGTGGAACTATACTAGGTTAGCGTGTGTGTTTCAGTGTTTTATGTTCTGTGTGTTTCAGTGCTTTAAAATTCTCTACCTTTATCACTAAGGAAAAGGTGCCATAAAATTGTCAGATTGCCCAAATTTTGTAAATCAGGAACTTTGGAATTAAGATTAGCTATATAAGATAAGAGGGGAAGTTAAAAAATGAATACATAATTCAAGAAAAAACTGGATTTATTGAAGCATGAGAAACAACCTAATAATAGGTAAGTAATAGGCTCTTCTTCAGGAAGTCATTATTTCAGTACCTTATTAGTATTGGATATACTAACTCATGTCTTAAGGATTAATTTCCTAGGCTACTGCCAAAGCAATGAAGATTATTTCACTAATAATATAAAGCTAGTGGAAATTTATAAAAGAAAACAGATTTGTAGGTTTCAAGACCAAAAAAAAAAAAGAAAAATGCACAACCCTGCAACAGATAATACACTTGTTGTTCAGTTGCTCCATAGTCCGACTCTTTGAGACCCCATGGACTGCAGCATGCCAGGCATACCTGTCCTTCACCATCTCCTGGAGCTTGCTCAAGTTCATGTCCATTCAGTTGGTGATGTCATCCAACTATCTAGTCCTCTGTAATCCCCTTCTCCTGATTTCAATCTTTCTCAGCATTAGGGCCTTTTCTAATGAATCTACGTATCAGGTGACCAGAGTATTGGAGTTTCAGCTTCAGCATCAGTCCTTCCAATGAATATTCAGGATTGATTTCCTTTAGGATTGACTGGCTTGATCTCTTGGCAGTCCAAGGGACTCTCAAAGAGTCTTCTCCAGTACCACAATTCAAAAGCGTCAGTTCTTTGGCGGTTAGCTTTCTTTATGGTCCAACTCTCACATTCATACAGGACTACTGGAAAAAGCATAGTTTTGACTGTATGGACCTTGGTCAGTAAAGTAACGTCCCTGCTTTTTACTACACTGTCTAGGTTTGTCATAGCTTTTCTTCCAAGGAGCAAGCATCTTTTAATTTCATGGCTGTAGTGACCAATTGCAGTGATTTTGGAGCCCCAGAAAATAAAGTCTGTCACTGTTTCCATTGTTTCCCCATCTATTGGCCATGAAGTGATGGGACCAGATGCCATGATCTTAGTTTTTTGAATGTTGAGTTTTAAGCCAGCTTTTTCACTCTCTTCTTTCACTTTCATCAAGAGGCTCTTTAGTTCTTCTTCACTTTCCACCATAAGGGTGGTGTCATTTGCATATCTGAGGTTATTGATGTTTCCCCCAGCAATCTTGGTTCCAGCTTGTGCTTCATCCAGCCCAGCATTTCGCATGATGTACTCTGCATGTAAGTTAAATAAGCAGGGTGACAGGATACAGCCTTGATGTACTCCTTTCCCAGTTTGGAACCAGTCCATTTTTCCATGTCCGGTTCTAACTGTTGCTTCTTGATCTGCATACAAATAATACAGACAAAATATTAATATCCTTACTACATAAAGAACTCTTAACAAAATCAACAAGAAAAATATTAACACATTGTAAAATGCTGTAGCAAAATAGCTAATAAATATTTTTAATTTTGCTCTCAATGGTAGTCAAAGAACTAAAAATTGATATTAAAAAAGTTTTTCTCCTATCAGCTAGGTAAAATTTTAAAAATTAAAATTTCAGTGCTATTAAGGTTGTGAAATGAACACTTTTATAGACTGCTTTAGGGAGTGTAAATTTATGCAACGTTTCAGAAAGGTGCTTGGCTAAGTATACTACACCCTTAGAAGTGTTCATATTGTTTGATTTAGTAATTTCCTTTCAAGTTACTTATCCTGAGAGATTATATATTTGGATAAATAATTATAAACAAGGTTTCATTTCAGTATTATTTGTAATACGAAAAAATAGAATTTTGAACAGCTAAATACCTGTTATTGAAGGATAATATTTAATAAATTATGATGTTTAATCAATGGACTATTTATATAGGCATTAAAATGTTTTCAAGTAATCTAGCTGGGTAAATGTTCAGTATATAATGTTAAGTGAAAATAAATAGGGTTCTAATATCTGTACACACACACAACACTGATTCTATAAAAATATACATATGCATGTAGAAAAAAGTACCAAGATATTATGGATCAGTTATTGCTAATTAGGGGAATTATTGGTCATTTTAGCCTTATTCATGACTCCTTTCTTATTCTAACATATTTGCAATGATCCTGTATATCATTGATTTGTAAAAGTTACTTAAATATAAGAAACACTTTGAGCTTCTACCTGTATACTCTGTTGGTATTTTTCTCTGCCCTGCACTGACTGCCCTCTTCCTTTAATAAAAATAGCTGTAGATTTCTCTGGTCGTCCACAGTGGTTAAGAATCCACCTGCCAATGCAGGAGACACAGGTTTGATCCCTGGTCTGGGAAGATTCCACCTGCCACAGAGCAGCTAAGCCCATGCACCACAACTATTCAGCCTGTACCCTAGAACCTATATTCCACAAGAAGAGAAGCCACCACAATGAAAAACCCATGTACCACAACTAGAGAAGTAGCCCCCACTTGCAGCAACTAGAGAATACATGGGCACAGCAACAAAGATCCAGTGCAGGCTAAAACCAAAAATTAAAAAAAAATAATAATAGCTGCCATGTATTGAGCACATTTTATATCCACTGAGTGCTCTGTATGCATTCTCATATAATGTTCATAGTAACTGCATTTTAAAGATGATGACCCAGGCTTGGCGAAGATTTGTTTTGTTTAAGATCAAACAGCAGGCAAATGACAGAGCAAGAATTTTAATTCATTCTGGCTCCAGTCAGATATAACAGTAGAGAATAATGTAATGAACCCCATATGCCCATCATGCAGCTTCAGTAATTACATATGGCAATGTACTTTATCAATGCCCCTATCTGTGGCCCTAGTGGTAAAGAACCCACCTACCAATGCAGAAGACCTAAGAGATGTAAGTTCTATCCCTGGGTCAGGAAGATCTCCTGGAGGAGGGCATGGCAATCCATTCCAATATTCTTGCCTGGAGAATCTCATGGACAGAGGAACCTGGCAGACTACAGTTCATAGGATTGCACAGTCAGATGACTGAAGCGACTGAACATGCACTCATTCCTCAATCCCTTCCATATAATTTTGAGATAGGTTCCAGACATAAATATTTTACTATATATCTTTAAAAGATAGAGCTCTTTTGAAAATAATTATTGTATCATTGTATCTAGAAATATGGTCATATTTCTCATAAATGTAATAAATATATCTTGTTTGTAGCTCTGGGAGTTGGTGATGGACAGGGAAGCCTGGCATGCTACAGTCTATGGGGTCGCAAAGAGTCGGGCACAACTGAGCAGCTGAACTGAACTGTTTGTATCTTAAAAAATTGTATGGATTCTATAGTTTCTGTTGTGATTAATTTTGTGTCGTTTTTAAGGTGGAACTTAACTTCCTGTGGAACGAGTGTGGCCAGCTCAGAATGCAGTGAAGAACTGTTTTCATCTGTTTCTGTTGGAGATCAAGATGATTGCTATTCCCTATTAGATGATCAAGAGTTCACATCTTTTGATTTATTTCCTGAAGGGAGTGTCTGCAGTGATGTCTCTTCTTCTATTAGCACATACTGGGATTGGTCAGATAGTGAATTTGAATGGCAGGTAGGTTTTTTTTTCTTATATTACCATTATTACTCCATAAGTAGAAGTATGAATTTCTGTTTCAGCATTTTCATTTCTACATCAAAGTAAATTTCTCCCAATTTTTATTCAGTCCTAGAGATTCTCTGACAGCATTAAGAATTAGAAGAAATATGTATCCTTTATTTTTACTAATGTACCTTTTAGGCTTCTCATGCTGCAGGTGACCTTTGTACATTTTCATGTAATTTAGTACTTGTATAATGTTCCTCTTAATATATATATCATCAGTACCTTTCTATGTATTAATCCAAGCAAATTTTCTCTTTAGTAATAAATGGCCTTCATGTCCTTATAGGTATAATAACTTTACACCAGGGTCATATTATATAAGATCACAAACCACTCCATAATACATGATTTTTCATTGTTGTCAGGAATATAATTTCTCATTTTGTATTCTCTTCATATGTAGAGATGTTTTCCACCTAACAGTGTTTTTCTTCTGTGGCACATTATAACACATTATAAAATGGCTTTGTGGCAAATTGCTGTCATTATGAGGCAGCATTTCCAAACAATCCTTCGGAAAATGTAGATCATGTTATTGCAACATCCATTTTCTGATTGTAAAAGAGAATAACAACAACAACAAAAAAGACAATAACATTTGAAGAAGCTTTCTTTGCATACAGAAACTGTTATATTCAGTGTATGCTTGAATATCGCCTGCTAGGTACTTGAAACTGTTGTACAAAAGAGGAGTCAAACATTTCATTTTGAGAAATTTTTATTAAAATATAAAATAATATCGAATGGCATACAATTAAAAATAAGTCTCCAAGTCCAACTCTGCTGTGGTTACCACCATTAAGAGCTTATACAGATACAGTATGTTTGCACAATGTTACAAAGGCACACAAAGGGACTTCCCTAGCAGTCCAGCTGTTAAGACTCTGTGCTTCCACGGAAGGGGGCACAGGTTTGATCCCTGGTCACCTCAGTGATAGCAGTTTCAACTACTTTATCTCATTCTTTTCAATAACTGAAGCATAATTGAATCATTTCCCTAATAATGAATATTTAGGTTGATTTCAGTTTTTTCTAGTTATAAACAATACTATGCTGAAAAATAAGAGGTTTTTAAAGAGGAAGAAATAATCTACAACCACTTTATTTTTGTATTTTATTTTATTTCAAATGCTTCTGTTTCATATGTAGTTATAAATATGATTTGGATAAAAAAATGTTAAAAATTTAAATAAAAGGTACCATTTTAATAATTTTAACATGTATAATTCAGAGATTTTGATATATTCACAATGTTGTGCAACCACTACCATATCTAAGTCCAGGGTATTTACATCACTCCAAAAGAAACCCATACCTATTAGTGGATAGTCCTAATTTCCCCCTGTCACCTGGCAACCACTCTTCTGCTTTCTCTATGGATTTACCTATCTGGACATTTAATATAAATGTACTCGTGTAATATGTGGCCTCTTGTGTCTGTGGTCTTTCACTTAGCATTACTGTTTTCAAAGTTCATCCAGGTTATAGCACATAAGAGTATATCATTCCTGTCTTAAGTCAGCTCAGGCTACTGTAACAAATATCATTGACTGGGTGCGTTAAAAAACAAACACTCATGGTTCTGGAATCTGAAAGTCCAAGATCAGAATGCCATCATGGACAGGTTCTGGTGAGCATACTCTTCTTGGCTTGCAGATGCTGTCTTCTGCAATATCCTCTTTTGGTTCCCTTATAAGGTCACCAGTCCCATCACAAGGGCTCCACCTTCTTGACTTCTTATAAACTTAATTACCTCCCAAAGCCCCACCTTCAAATACCATATTGGGGATTAGGGCTTCAAGATGCGGATTTAGGGGGTGACAAACATCTAGTCCATAGCAGTTTCTTTCTATGACTGACTATTCCATTTTATAGATACATCACATTTTGTTTAGTTCATTCATCAACTGATGGATTGTTTCCACTTTGGAGCTATTATGAATAATACTACTATGAACATTCAGGTATATGTTTTCATATGGATTTTTATTTTTAATTCTCTTGATGATACATTGAGATTTGCTGGGTCATGTGATAACTTTATGTTCACTTTTTTGGGAAACTGCCAAAATGTTTCCCAAAGTGGCTGTACCATTTTACATTTCTACTAGCAATACAAGAAAGTTCCAGTTTCTCCACTTCCTTTCCAACACCTTATATTGTCTTTTTTATTACAACCATCCTACTGTGTGTAAGGTTGGTATGTTATTGTGATTTTGATGTGCATTTCCCTAATTACTAATGATGTTGAGCATCTTTTCTTATCTTATTGACTATTTGTATATCTTCTTTGGGAAAATGTCTTTTCAAATCCTTTGCCCATTTTCAAGTTGTGTTGTCTTTTATTTTTGAATTGTAAGAATACTTTATATATGATGACTACTAGACCCTTATCATATACATGATTTGCAAAAATATTTCCCATTATTTGTGCTGTCTTTTCACTTGCTTGTGTCTGTTCGCTTGATATAGTGTCCTTTAATACACAAAAATTTAACTTTTAAAGAATTCCAATTTATATTCTCTTGAGTTCTATGCTTATCATGTCATATTTTAAAAACCATCCCTTAATCCAAGATCATGCACATTTTTTCATCTGTTTCCTTCTTAGAATTTTATAGCTTTAATTAGTTCCTACATTTTAGGTCTTCGATCCTTTTGAGTTACTTTTTGTTTATGGTATAAGGTAGGAGTTCCAGATTCATTCTTTTGAATGTAGATATCCAGTTGTCCCAGCACCACTTGTTGAAAAGACTGTATTTTTTCCTTATCTAATGGTCTTAGTACCTTTGTGGAAATGAATTGGTCATAGACATATATAGGTTTAGTTCTGGACTCTTGATTCTATTCCACTGATTCATATATCTATCTATGGCAAGTTATGTTTTGATGACTCTAGCTTTGTAACAAGATTAGAAATCAGAAAGTATGAGTTCTGCAACTTTGTTCTTTTTTATCAAAGGTTAGGACCAGGTTGTCACTTCTTCAAAAAAGGAAGTTAGAATTTTGATAGGGATCTCATTGAATCTGTAGATCAATTTGGGGAATGTTGCTATCTTAATAGTATTATTAAATATTCCAGTCCATAAACATGGGCTGGAATGTATTTAGGCCTTCTTTAATTTCTGTCAGTGATTTTTAAAATAGTTTTCTATGTTTAATTAGGTCTTTTAGTTCCTTGGTTCAGTTTATTTATTCCTAAACATTTTATTCTTTCAATACAGTTGTAAATGGAGTTGTTTTCTTGATTTCATTTTTTGGATTATTCACTGCTAGTGTATAGAAATACAGTTGTGTTTCATATATTAGTTTTGTATCCTGCAACTTTGCTGAACTCATTTTAAATAATGTTTTGTGTGTAGATTCTTTAGGGTTTTCTGTATTTAAGATCATGTCATCTATGAATACCCCTGGAGAAGGAAATGGCAGCCCACTCCAGTATTCTTGCCTGGAAAATCCCATGGACGGCGGAGCCTGGTAGGATACCTTCCACAGGGTTGCAAAGAGTTGGACACGACAGAGCGAGATCTCCTCCATCTATGAATGTATAGTTTTGTTTTTTCCTTTCCAATCTGGATACTTTTTTTCCTTGCTTAATTACCCTGATGAGATCTCTAGTACAATGTTGAAAGAGAGAAGATCTAGATACCCCTGGCAAAAGCAGGCATCCTTGTTTTTTTCCTTATCTTAGGTGAGAAGCTTTGTCTTTCACTATTGAGTATGTTAGCTGTAGGTTTTTCACAGATGTTCTTTATTGTCATATTGAGGCATTTCCCTTTTATTCCTAGTTTTGTGTTTTTAATCTGAAAAGGTGTTAGATTTTGTCACATGCTTTTTCTGCACGTCTGTTAAGATGATCATGCAGTTTCTTCTCTTCATTCTGTTAGTGTGATGTAGTATATTGATTTCTAATAATGATTCACCCTTGCATTCCTGGGATTAATCGTAATTGCTCATGGTATATAATCCTTTTAAATTGCTGCTGGATTTGGTTTGCTACTATTTTGTTGAAGATTTTTGCATCGGTATTCGTAAGAGATATTGGTCTGTAGTTTTCCTTTCTTGTGATGCCTTTGTATCACTCTGACCTTACAGAATGAATTGGGCAGTGTTTGCTTTTCTTCTGGATAAGATGCTGTAATAAAATTTTTTCATTTAACATATAAACTTTTTTGTGGTATTTAAATTATTCATTTGATAACTACATAATATTCCTGGTACTAGATATTCCAGAACCTATGAAACCATTCCTCTATTCATATCTGTTTCAGTTTTTTTCTATTATAAATAATAGTGTGCATTTTTGTTTAGATATTATACCTTTTTATTCTTCAGTGCCTCATTTAAAAAAATTTTATTGAAGTATAGTTGATTACAATATTGTATTAATTTCTTCTGTACAGCAAAGTGACTCTGTTATACACATACACACTCCCATATATATATATATATATATATATATATATATATATATTTTCTTTTCCATTATGGTTTATCACAGGATATTTAATATAGTTCCCTGTGCTGTGCAGTAGGACCTTGTTATTTATCCATCCTATATATAATAGTTTGCCTCTGCTAATCACAAATTCTCATTCTTTGCTCCTTTACTTCCCACTGTCTCATTTTTTTGAAGTGCACACTTTGTATTTAATATCTAATAACAAACTCATGGATTTATTGCAAAGAAGAAAAGTGATATCATATGTGAAACGTATGACTTGTGTTAGGGTTAACGCAGGTACCTCCTCAGCTTGATCTTTCTTTTGGTTAATGAACAAGGTAGGAGTTTCATACTGAAGAATAATTGATTTGTCTGGTTAAGTAAGCATGGGGAAATGCTCTCCTTTAGAGATTCATGGGGCAGGTTTATATATTAAAGGTGGTTTGTAATTCTGCACAAAGAATTCTGTTTTGTTGTTGTTTAATATGGTATCTCCCACAGTTTAATCATCAGAAGACCCTTACTTAAACCACAGCCATTAAGGTCCTACTGAACCCATGCTGCCCAGAACATATTTAAGGAAACACTGGACATTAAGACCATTGAACTGTCAGTATATACATCAAAACTCTCATGTGACTTATTTAGAGTTCTTATCATACATAATGTTGCAAAATGGCAGGCACTTTAAAATCTTAATTGCTGACTTCTTTGTTCATTTTATGAGTGGAGTGGAAAACTATCCCCAACCACTCACCATTAATGCACAGGACTGACTACAACATTGAAACAAACTAAGGCCTGCCTTAGTAATGTGTTTTCCCACTTCTGAAATTGGAGTCTAGGTACTCTGTTACCTGGATATTTGCTGTTTAAATATGCTGAAAGGTTTAAAAAGCTCTCTTGTCTTTGGGAGATCTCATAGTGATGAATAGTAAATTACCCTAGAAGATAATTACAAATTATGTTTTAGGATTAATATAGGCTAAAAATCATTGACTGTAGTTAAAAAATTCATATTACCTCTGTCATGATTAAAATCTACATATGTTTAAATCTTTCTTCTAAACAGATGTTTCAGTTACTACTAGAATAAATATAAATGATTCATAGATTCTCTCCGAAGAGAAATGCTAACTACCTGATAAGGCAGGATTTCAACCTTAGAATGAAAAACACCTTAGCATTTGAAGTTGCATCAAAGCATTTTGCCTTGCACATAGTTTTCTTTGCTTGCAGTCCTTTTATTGTTAAAGATATATTTGACTAGTCTTAGAGCTTAAGAAATTATTTTATTGTTGAGCAGGAAAGCATAGAAAATTTAGAAAGTGAGTAATACAGCTGTCATGCTTGAAACCTAGAGGTGCAATTTGAAATTGTACATCAGCTGTTACAGAAATGAGCTTACTCATAAAATTTTGCTGCATGCTACAGAAAATATGGCAGAGGTTTGATTTAATTCTCCTTGTCACAATTACTGATTCTAATATAAATATACAAAATATTGTTGCCCATGAAAAATATGAGAATTATTAACCATTTTGATTCTGAAATATATTCAGTTATAAAATGGAAAATTGCTACTCTAATAAATACACAGGAGTCCATACAGTTAATTGTTCTGTACATCTGCAACTGTAATCCCATATCTCCAATTGGCTACTTGACATCTCCACTTGAATGACCTTATTATTTAATGCTAACCCATTATCTGATGCTGAATCCTTAATCAGTAATGCAACTTCCAATTACTGTGTTTCCATGGGGGGGAAAAGACTCTGCTTTGTGACATGTCTTATAGTGTATTGAAAAATGATTATTGTAATTTCAAAGAACACTTGTACTTGGTTTTCTCATTATCACTGCAAACTCACCATATCCCAAATTGCCTTCTTCTCTCATTCCAAACTACCTGCAGGGCAAGACAGCCTGATATAGTTGAAAGTACTGGACTTGTGTCCTGATTTGAATGCTGCCACTAACCGTATGACCCTCCCTGGATATCATTTTTTCCTTACTTAGAAAGTGAGGTATTGGACTAGAAGATCTATATAACATTACTTCGGGTCTCTTGTCATAAAAAAATGAGGTCTTTAAGGGTTGTGTGTTAACCTGGATGGGTTGTATGACTGAAATGTTGCCAATTTTCTTCTGGTCTCACATATGGTCATTTAACTATTGTGTGCCGTGTGCTTAGACATGTTTGATTCTCTGCGACTGCATGGACTGTGGCCCACCAGGCTCCTCTGTCTGTGGAATTTTCCAGGCAAGAATACTGGAGCGGGTTGCCATATTCTACTCCAGGGGATCTTCCTGACACAGGGATTGAACCTGAATCCCTTGCATTGGCAGGTGGATTCTTTACTGCTGCATCACCTGGGTAGCCCCAGTCAAGTATTATCCTTATCTATTCAGTTATCAAATAGTCTTGTAAATTGTATTTCATTTGAAAATTTCCCTATCTGTTCCCATTTTTCTTTCCGTTTTTGCTTATCTTCAGTTCAGTTCAGTCGCTCAGTTGTGTCTGACTCTTTGCGACCCCATGAATCGCAGCACGCCAGCCCTCCTGTCCATCACCAACTCCCAGAGTTTACTCAGACTCATCCATCGAGTCGGTGATGCCATCCAGCCATCTCATCCTCTGTTGTCCCCTTCTTCTCCTGCTCCCAATCCCTCCCAGCATCAGGGTCTTTTCCAATGAGTCAGCTCTTCGCATGAGGTGGCCAAAGTATTGGAGTTTCAGCTTCAGCATCAGTCCTTGCAATGAACACCCAGGACTGATCTCCTTTAGGATGGACTGGTTGGATCTCCTTGCAGTCCAAGGGACTCTCAAGAGTCTTCTCCAACACCACAGTTCAAAAGCATCAATTTTTTGGCGCTCAGCCTTCTTCACAGCCCAACTCTCACATCCATACATGTGAGATGCTTATCTTAGTCCAGGTCTGAATCACAACAAGAGCTTCCTAATTCCAGTCTTTCCTCTATTTTGTTTCCATACTGCATTTTATTAAAAATATTATTTATTTATTTATTTTTGGCTGCACTAGGTCTTCATTGCTGGGTGTGGACTTTCTCTAGTTGCAATGAGCAGGAGCAAGTCTTTGTTGAGGTGCGCAGGTTTCTCATTGCATTGGCTTCACTTCTTGCAGAGCACAGGCTCTACAGCACGAGGGCTTCAGTAGTTGCGGTTCTCAGGCTCTAGAGCACAGGCTCAGTAGTTGTGGCACATAGCCTTAGTTGCTCCAAGGCATGTGGGATCTTCCCAGACCAGGGACTGAACCCATGTCCCCTGCATTAGCAGGAGGATTATTAACCACTGAACCACCAGGGAAGCCCCCATACTGCTTTTTAACTCATCTTCCTTCAAGACCAATTTCATCATTACTACTTCTATTTTTTTTTCATTTATTTTTATTAGTTGGAGGCTAATTACTTTACAGTATTGTAGTGGTTTTTGTCATACATTGACATGAATCAGCCATGGATTTACGTGTATTCCCCATCCCGATCCCCCCTCCTACCTCCCTCTCCACCCGATTCTTCTAGGTCTTCCCAGTGCACCAGGCCCGAGCACTTGTCTCATGCATCCAGCCTGGGCTGGTGATCTGTTTCACCCTAGATAATATACATGTTTCGATGCTGTTCTCTCAAAACATTCCACCCTCGCCTTCTCCCACAGAGTCCAAAATTCTGTTCTGTACATCTGTGTCTCTTTTTCTGTTTTGCATATAGGGTTATCATTACCATCTTTCTAAATTCCATATATATGCGTTAGTATACTGTATTGGTCTTTATCTTTCTGGCTTACTTCACTCTGTATGATGGGCTCCAGTTTCATCCATCTCATTAGAACTGATTCAAATGAATTCTTTTTAATGGCTGAGAAATATTCCATGGTGTATATGTACCACAGCTTCCTTATCCATTCGTCTGCTGATGGGCATCTAGGTTGCTTCCATGTCCTGGATATTATAAATAGTGCTGTGATGAACATTGGGGTGCACGTGTCTCTTTCAGATCTGGTTTCCTCAGTGTGTATGCCCAGAAGTGGGATTGCTGGGTCATATGGTGGGAATGCAAACTAGTACAGCCACTGTGGAGAACAGTGTGGAGATCTCTTAAAAAACTGGAATTAAAACTGCCATACTTCTTCTATTTAGAAATGTGATTGGCCTACTTCTTTATATCATATAACAGCTCTGGTTCATTTGTAAAGCTTTTAAATCCCTAGCACTGATTTTCTGTTTTAATTATATAGGTCTTCTTAATCTCATCCTGTGTTGGTTTTTTTCCCCTTCTACCTATGGTTTTATTATTCTCTTTATGTGAATGCCTCTTTTCCCCATGCTGTCATTCTTAGAGACTAACATGTGAAACTTAACCCAGCCACTTTAAGCAATATGAAGTATTCTCAGAGTTTATCTTTCTTTCTTTTTATTTTTTTATTTTTTGGATTTTATTTATTTATTTTTTCATTTATTTTTATTAGTTGGAGGCTAATTACTTTACAATATTGTAGTGGTTTTTGCCATACATTGACATGAATCAGCCATGGATTTACATGTGTTCCCTATCCCGATCCCCCCTCCCGCTTGTTCCTTTCTTTTTAAAACCATGGCAAGGTACAGAAAAAAGGACACACTTCAATTTATTGAGTATCACCTATGTGCCAGGCATGTTACCTCATTTAAATCTCTCAACAGTCCTTTGAGATGGATGATAGTAACCATAACTTACTGAAGACTCTTAGGCTCAAAGAAGGGAACTAACCTCTATAAGATCACACAGCTAGTAAGCAGTGGGGCTGGGATTTGAACTCTGGGATCTTTTACTTCTCCCCAGAAAAAAATGGCCAAAGGACCATTAATTGCCTGTTTTTTTTACCACCCACCCTCCAACAACCATGTAAATAGAATTAAAAGGACAAATTAAAATGCTTAACATGTAGTCTGGCACTTAGCAGATACTTGCTAAAGATTTAGATGAAATTTTTTCTTATCTTTTGAGAGTATAGATATTTTGAAAGTTCCTTTCTCTACCTAGTTTATCAAAGTAGTTTGAAGTAGGGGAGGCCTTTTATCTGATAAGGAGTATCTCGTTTTGTTTTAGGAACCCCAGGAGGAACTTTAACAAAGTAATGTTGTGATTTGAAGTTTTTCAAAGGGGAAATGGCAAAATATTTTATTGACATTAAAAACTGAAAACAATGGCCTTTGTGCATGCATTCAGCAATCATTCTTAATACTGACTATTACACTGACATTTGGGCTAAGGGTGAACAATTCAAGCAATGTTAGTTAATGAGATTTTGAAGGAAGTTATAGATTGTTGGATGTCACTTATGTACTTGGATTCATCAATGACTATCAAAGTGAAAATGTAGTTTTTAAAGGGGAATAGCTAACTTAGATAACTTCATTGTAAACATGATCACCTTGCATAATGATCCACCTACTTTCTGTGGCTTCACACATCTCTTCTATACAATTGACTCCCCAGTGCCTGTCCCCTAGTAGTACTCTAAGCTTTAATCTTGCAGCTTCAACTTGTTGCTAGGTATTTCCGTTGATGACTTGTCATCTCAAATGTGCATTTGTTATTTGTTATGTTGTATAATTATATGTTTGTGCTACTGTGTTATCTTTCCAAGTAGAATATAAAGTTCTTGTGTGAGGACTATGACTTAGACGCCTTTGGATTCCGTGTACCTGTTACAGTGCCATGGGTACATATTAACAACATATTTGAAATTATTTTAATTGTCTTGAGGTTATTAATACAGACATGAGGACAAGGGCCATGATTTATTTGTCTTTGTATTGGCAGTATGTCTAGCACAGTGTCTGGCAAAGAGCCAGATAGTGGCAGATCACTCAGGTTTCTTGAGATGGAGACTAGCGCTCCTTATTCATTATGCAGTGTGGGCCCTAGTCTGCATTCACATGAATTTAAAACCTTAATGATGAGTGATTCTTAAGTTAGCATTTTAATGAGCTTTGATTGTGATTTTAAACTTTTGGAAAATACCACTCATTGAATAACTGACTACATATACAGAGAGTATGTTGATGTTGCTGCTTTGTATAATATAGGAGTGGATCAGAGTTAATGTCTTCTGATTCAGTATTTGTCATTAGTCTTTTATTAAAGTAATTTTTGGTCAATATGAAACATGGCATTTAAACTCTTGCTTTTAATTTTTCTTTCCCTACCTTCTCCTTATTTTTATAAAGTTACCTGGCAGTGACATTGCCAGTGGGAGTGACGTACTTTCTGATGTCATACCCAGTATTCCAAGTTCACCTTGCCTGCTTCCTAAAAAGAAAAACAAGCACCAGAATTTAGATGAACTTCCTTGGAGTGCAATGACAAATGATGAGCAGGTAGAGATCTTGACATTCTTAATTAAAAGCATATATGTGGAGAATATGTGAAGCTTGATGTATTGTCTAAAGCTACTGGATAAATGTGGATTGCTTAGTAAATATGAATTTGAGTTCTAATTGTTTTGCATGGAAAAATATAAGTGTTTCTGATACTTAAACATATTATAAGTTGCACACTAAAAGATCAGAGGTTTTGGCATTGATCTTATTTATTATAATTTTTCATCACATAGGTGGAATATATTGAGTATCTGAGTCGTAAAGTCAGTACTGAGATGGGTCTTCGGGAACAACTTGATATTATTAAAATAATTGATCCTTCTGCTCAAATCTCCCCTACTGACAGTGAGTTTATTATTGAACTTAACTGTCTCACAGATGAAAAACTGAAGCAGGTATGTAAAGAAAATACAGATTCTACAGCTATTAAAAATACCATTCTTTTATAACATGTGTACTTGAATCAGTTCAGTTCAGTAGCTCAGCTGTCTCTGACTCTTTGCAACCCCATGGACTGCAGCACACCAGGCCTCCCTGTCCACTGCCAACTCCCGGAGTTTACTCAAACTCATGTCCATTGTAGTCAATGATGCCATCCAACCTTCTCATCCTCTGTTGTCTCCTTCTCCTCCTGCCTTCAATCTTGCCCAGCATCAGGATCTTTTCCAGTGTGTCAGTTCTTCACATCAAGTGGCCAAAGTATTGGAGTTTCAGCTTCAGCATCGGTCCTTCCAATGAATATTCAGGACTGATTTCCTTTAGGATGGACTGGTTTGATCTCCTTGCAGTTCAAGGGACTCTCAGGAGTCTTCTCCAACACCACAGTTCAAAAGCATCAATTCTTCAGTGCTCAGCTTTCTTTATAGCCCAACTCTCACATCCATACATGACTACTGGAAAGACCATAGCTTTGACGAGACAGACCTTTGTTGGCAAAGTAATGTCTCTGCTTTTTATACTTGAATAGTCATATATGACTTGAATAGTCATATATAAATATATAGATAATTAAGATCAAAATCACTGCTGTGAAATGTAATATTAGAACATGTGGTTTTAAGAGGTTTTATGTACATCTCATGTGGCCATACCTTCCTGGGATCATTTGGATCTAGAACCTACTTTCTAATTATATAGGTTTTGAAATTTGACTTCACAATTTAAGGAGTTATTATGCTAAGGTATAGACTTATTCCAACTCATCTTACAAAAGACAAGTGGAGAGAATCAAAATATTACTGAGAGCTATACTTGAGTGAACATTTTAATTTTTGTATTTGTCATCATTTATGAGAAATTTCCCTCATTTCAGTGTTTCTGTCAACAGACATACTATATAATAATCTACATTCCAGCCCATTTTTCACTAGTATGGTAAATTGATGCCTTGCATTTGAAGACAGGTATTATGGGCCCCTACCTAAGATCTAGGAAACACTCTAATATAATCAGCAGCATACTTAAGTGGCAACCTTTTAAAAAATGCCTACTCTTACCTATTTTATTGTTAGTTTCTGTTTCTAGTGTTATTTTCTTACACTCCTAAATTCTGGAAGCTAGTAGCTTATCATTTACTGAATATACTTTATATACTTAAAAAAATCTAGCTTCATAATATTTATTCTAAAGTTTTGAACACCAGAATTTTTCTGGTACTTGTTTCTACATTTAGAGATTTATTTTGTCTTTCTGATCTATCTGTATGCATCTGTAGCACTTTTGACAATCTTTAAGTACAATATTCTTTTTTTCTCCATTATTTTGAGGGCAGAACATCAAGGTACAGTACTAACCAGTTTTTGCCTGTCTGTTCCAAGGTCAGAAACTATATCAAGGAGCATAGCCCTCGCCTACGGCCCACAAGAGAGGCCTGGAAGAGAAGCAACTTTAGTTGTGCAAGCACCAGTGGAGTGAGCGGTGCCAGTGCCAGTGCCAGCAGCAGCAGTGCCAGCATGGTCAGTTCTGCAAGCAGCAGTGGGTCCAGTGTTGGAAACTCTGCTTCAAACTCCAGTGCCAACATGAGTCGAGCACACAGTGACAGCAACTTGTCTGCAAGTGCAGCAGAGCGGATTCGGGATTCAAAAGTAAAACGTCTAATCAATACAAAACTTTACCTTTCAATATTAACATTAGTGTTCCTTCATATACAGTTCTTAAAGAGTTAAAATTATCCTGCTCTATAGATGCCTGTGGGTTTTGATTTTAATTGAGCAAGCAGAATTCTCTGCTTTTGAACAAAGCCCTCTACACTGAGTGCTTTGAAATGCTGTTTTGACCTACAGCCATATTACCTTCAATTTTATCTGATTTTTGTGTCTGTTTTAAGTAAGATCAATTGATGGAAATAATGAATGAGTCTCAAGATTGCAATACTGACTGCAACTTACTATTAAGCAGATCTCACTAGGTTGCTGATGTTGCTGTCTATTAGCTCCTAAAAATGTCCTGTATGTCTTGTGTGTGTGTGTTAAATGTTTTCTTGAAGTTTTAATCATGAATATTTCTTTGTAGCTCTTTTTAAAATGTAATAATGTTTTCTCTAATTTCTGCCTACTCTTTTCACAGTTGAAAAAACTCTATAATATTTTTGAATGCATAAGAAATAGAAAGTTTAAATGTATATAGAATAGTTCTGTGATGCTTAGCAGGAGAGTTCGTTTCCTTGCAGTGGTGACAGTGTGGAGCCAACTTACAGATGATAAGGGTATCTCTATAACTCTTGGGAACCCAGTGGTGACTTTTCCTGGAAAGTGATTCTTTACTTGGTTCTTAACCAAAGTAGCAGAAACATGGCCAGCTTTGTTGGTTGCCAAGGGTTTCCTCTGTGTATGTGGTCATTCTTTTTTGGCATCTGTTCACCAGTGGCAAGAAATAGAGTACCCACTGGGTTTCTGATGGGCTTAAAAGATGGTATTTGCTTAATATGAAAAAGACATGGTTCTTTCCCAGCCATTGTAAAATTGCTAATGCTTTTGGATGAAAGGTACCTTTGAAGCATAAGCATTAGAGATTTTGACAGTATTCTCTACATTTGTATTCATTATTGTTCACTGCATGTTTCTTCTGCACTGACACCAGTGTACCTTAATTTAATATAAAAAAGCCTTAGAAATGATTGGTTATCCATAACTAGTCAAATGATCAAGTTTCAAACCTTCCTAATCAGAAGATTCCCTGGTCAAATACCATAAATATAGAATCTTGAAGAATTGTTTTCATGCCTAAGCTAATGGCTCACTTACTAGAACCAGGATTGTACTGCAGAGGAATTTGAACATCTCTATTCAGAAAATATGGAATTTGATCCATACAGTACTTTGGGGTGGATATGCCAGAACTGAACCTCACTGATTTAGAAATTTTTATTTTGACAGAAGCGATCCAAACAGCGGAAGTTACAGCAGAAGGCCTTACGCAAGAGGCAGCTGAAAGAGCAGAGGCAGGCTCGGAAGGAGAGGCTCAGTGGGCTCTTCCTTAATGAAGAAGTGCTGTCCTTGAAAGTGACTGAGGAAGATCATGAAGCAGATGTAGATGTTTTGATGTAATAAGGGTGAATTTATCGGCATTGTTTCTAAGCATTATTCTGTCCTTATTTGTTTACGTGCATCTTGACCAAACTTTTGGTTGGGGTTGTGCTGACGTACCATTAATAATTTAGGTCTGTGGTTCTCAGCAGGTGGTCCTCGGACCAGTAGCTTCAGCATCACCTGAGAAGTTATTAGAAATGCATACTCTTGGGTCCCACCCCAGACCTAGTGAATCAGAAACGCTGGGGAAGGGGCATAGTATTGTGTTTTAACAGGTACCAGGTTATTCTGCCACACACTCTAGTTTTAAGAACCACTGATTTAGTAAATGTTTTGACTATTTAAACTTCAGAGTGGTTAAGTGGGCTTTTTCAGACTAGTACTTTAACAGTTTAGGAGATTTCAAGGTACTGCTGACAGATAATTTATTATGTCAGTATAGAATGTGTAGAGATCATAATTCAGTTTCTTAATGTTGCGATTTCTTAGTTTTTCTAAAGGGCCATAGCATAATTCTCAATTCCTAGTGGACGTCATTTTTTTTGAGGTTGTAGGGATAGGATGTGGATTGCTGTTTACAATAGTGCCTTCATTAGGTTTATTTGTTTTCATTCATTATTAACTCAAATGTGTAAAAAATAGGCCCTAATATCTTTTGTTAGGTTTGTTTTTGTTTTTCACTTTATGTATATTCAGAATCCTTTCTGCAAGTGATGACTACTGAGAAAATAATGTTACTAGTAGCTGAATTTTAGACTTAATGCTACACTGATTAATATTCAAATGGAAAAATCCAGCAAGCAAAACAACCAGTTCTACTTTTCACTGCTTTTTGAAATTTTAGGCTGTGAAACTGTCTTAAAGGCAAGAAACACCTCTGTCAAGTTCTTTTTGTAGGTCTTTTTATTTTCAGCACAGCTCTAATTTTTAAATATTTGATGTAACAGCTTTGTGGCATGTGAACAAGTTAATGTTCAAAATTAACTCAAGAAAACCCTTACAGTTCTGCTAAACTCTGTAAATCGCTAGAAATACACTGAGCAGTGAGATATAAAAAAAAAACTTTGCTTCTTGGCTACTAATAGTACTCTAATTTTAAATGTGAAATCATAGAGTCTCTAAATGTTTTTGTGAAGAGTTTGTTATCATGAACGTTATAAGTAGTGTGATTCCTTTTATTTTCCCACACATCTTTAAACATTCACACGGGTTAAAGAAAATGGAAACTGATACTACTGACAATCAAGCTGCTTTCTGACTTTCATAATTTTCTTTTTATTGTAGAAACTTTGGAGGTAATCATGATTTTGTAGGATGAGTTGTCAATATTTTTTTAAACTCTAGAGTCAGAGGTTGATAAATTCCTACTTTTTTTTTTACACTGTATCATATCAAGTAATCCATTAAAAAGATTAACAATGTAGATCCTTAATTCTCAGCTGCGGATTCTTAATTCTCAGCATAACCTTGGCTTACAATCATGTTTTGAAATTTTTACTTTATTTTGGTTCTTCAAAAGTTAAAGAATTGAAACTAAGGGAAAAAATTGATATATTGCAGTTTTACTGAGGTCTGTGGTATGGTTGTAACATTTTGAAGACTACTAAATTCATACTTTAAAATTTTACCGAAATAACGGTATATATGTGATATGGTTGTCAGTTGGAGTACTCCCTCTGACTTTCCTCTTACCCCCTCTTTAGTGCTTCTGACTAGCCTAGAGTGCCCAAAGAGAGCTTGGGGATAAACCCCAGGATACTCTTGAGGAAGATTGAAAGGGTCCACCTTGTTGTGTTTTCCCTTCTAAATATAGAAAGAGTAAATAGAAGAGCAAATACAGCTGAATTCTCTACCTGCTCTTAGCAAAAGCAAAATTCCAGGGAATGACTGCCTATTCTCTTTAGTTACTCTTCAGGGAAAACAGGCCCCTTTTGCAGACCTTAGAGCAGCATGTATCTGTTAAATACTTGGAAACAATTTACTTGACAGTGACCAGTAAAAGAAGATCCTAATAAGACCAATTCCTCTACTCTCCCAATAATTGCAGTCTTATTACCATAGATTTAACTTAAGTCACTGTTAAGCAAGTTTACCAAAGTGTCACAAAGCCAATTTTTAAAGTTTATAAAGGTTTGAGTGTTTATAGTAAAGTACACTATGAAGTGTTGTACAAATCTGGATGCACTGTCTTTATGGTACCATAAATTAGAAGATAGGTCAGTAAGGTGGCTTGGAAGGGATTGAAAGAAAGAACAGGAAAAAAAATTAAGCAATTTGTGTTTGCTTATGATTGAAGAGGGAGATTACAAAGTCTTTACCTACCCCCCCCCCAATAAAACAACAGAAAAAGACAAAAAATTCTCGTCTTTGTTAACATGTTATACTTTTTTTTTAGGTTTTACTGCCTCATGTAGATAATTCAGGTTTGAATTATTTCTTTCTTAGAATAAATAATAAATTTAGTCTAATCTCTTTCTAAGTTCAATTTAAAACAAATCCAACTCAATTTTTTTCTTTAAAAGTATAAAAAAGTATAAACCTCGACTAACCGATTAATAAAAATGTGAGACTTACTTGCTCCATTGTCAATTCTCAACTGTAGAGAATTGACATTAGAGCAAATAAGTCTTTCCCTTTAAAAATAAGCCTTGTTACATGAGGGCATGATTAAAAAATAAGACTTCTTAATTAAGGGCATAATGAAGTCACATCACATTTATTCACATTTATTAGGGATCTTGTGTGTATGTCAATTATATCTCAACAAAACTGGGGAAAAAAGACCTTGTAGAAGTCTGTCAGTCCCTACCACAGGTTTTAAAAGTACAAACCTTGAATTTAAACAAAATGGCGTATTTTTTTCTACAGTTTTGCAACTGAGTTAAAGTGAGGCAATGTAGTATAATGTGTAGTGAAGTACAAAGGACTTTATACTGTTCTTCTGTCCCAAGAAGAACTTAGAGTAAAATAACTTTATTTTTTGAGACTTGTCTCATTTTTAGTTAAGTGGTGGCTGTTTTGTCCATTTTGTCAGTCCTTTGGGTTAACTAGATATTGCTGAATTAATTCCAGAAACTGATTTGAAATTTGATGACTCCATGGATTGGATAGACATCTCACTTTATTTAACTCTTAAAAGTGCTCCCCTCATGAAGGAAAAAATTGAAGAAACTACTATATAAAGGTATCCAGATTGTGATGAGCTTTAAAAATTGTGAAATTTATCAAATGTCTTCATTTTTAAGCCAAAAATGTTAGTTCATGACAAATAGAAAAGTCTTGTTCCCAGGATTCTCTAGCAGAGTCTTTTGTTTGTGGCTTACTCTTTATAGCTTCCTGTGCCTTAAAGGTGAACTCTATACTCCTCGTCAATATTAGGCTTTTCCAAACTCAAAAGTAACCTAAATGTTGTAATTCATTTTATAAAATGCCCATGCTCTTGGATATCAGTAAGCAAAGGCATTATATCGAACTAATCAATGATAATAGAGTACATAACAAAAACCTTCAGATCTTAAGTTTCACTTATATAACTTGATTTTTGGCCCAGCTAGGTCATAGAACATTGAAGTCATCTAGAGTATAGTTTAATGTATTTGTTTATTTTTCCCCTGATAAAAGTCATAAAGCAGAATACTTTTTATTTTACTTATTTTATTTTTTGGCCTCACTGTGCAGCTTGCAGGATCTTAGTTCCCTGACTAGGGATTGAAACTAGGCCCTCGGCAGTGAAAGCATGGAGTTATAACCACTGGGCTTCTAGGGAATTCCCAAGAATATTTTTTAAAGTTGAGTTAACTCTGGAAAGATAATTTTCAAGGCAAAAGTACTTCAAATCAGAGATTATATAGCAAATTGATTTGTTTGTTAACTTTAGCAATTCTTTGTATTCATTTATGTAATAGGGTAACATTCATCTTCCCTTTAACTTCATAACACTTCTGTCTACAAGAAAAATGTTTGCTCCAAACTGGGAAGGGGTTACTTAAAATCAGTTTATAGTTTGAGATGGTTGATAGGAAAATTTCCAGTTACAGTCAGATGATAGTATTGATGTTGAGCACACTGACATTCAATATGTCTAAACCTAGAACTAAGTTTAATCCTTAAAAGGACTATTAGGTAGAAAATAAATATTTGTATACACGTGTACTGTGATAACTTTGGATTCATTTTAAGTCTGACAAAGTAAGATAAGTTTTATCTTTACAATTAAATTATGCTAAGTGGTGGGAGGTATCTGAGAGATATTTAGACCTAGGCATCCTTATCAGTGTAGTATCTGGAACATATCTCCTTAGAAATGCTTAATTCTTATTTCTTTGGAAAATTCCAGAAGGCATAGAAGGAACTTGACAAATTCTAAGTAACTGGCTATTATTAATAAGAGTAAGAAATCTACTATACTTCAATAAAATATTTTAAGACAAAAAAATAGGAAGTTGCATGGTATAGCCAAGTTGACTCACTAAAATTTTATTTACATATTTTTTCTAATATGAAGATTACTTGTTTTCAGTAATTGTATTTTAAATACACACTTCACAATTGTATTTTAAATTAAGGTTATTAATGTTTTAACCTAGATAACATAATGGTAAATTAATTTTTTAAATTTGATATCCATACTGAACTTGGAAAAACTGATTTGGTCTTCTCTGATTTCAGTAGGTATTGTTGGATTTCTTTGTTACATCTTTGTGGTCAGTGGAACCTGTGGAAATCTGTGTTCTTTTTTTGTGGTGAGGGGTGGGGGTAGAAAAGAGGAGAGTAGTCTAATTATACATAGGCATTTTGACTATATAAAGGTAGTTGTAGAATTAATATGTATAAACGACAAGTTAACACTTACCTATTGTGAATTGTTCTAAGGAACAGTGGCCTGAAGCCATGGCTTGTTTTGTGGAGCTGCTTGCTCTTTAATAATAGCTGACCAATTGGATTTAAGTTGAGACTTTGGGGTTAGGTTACCAAGCTGAGGCTTTTAGGAATGGAGCAGACTGTGTCTGTTCCTATAGTGGATCAATTTAATTTCCTCTTTGAACACTCTAATTTAGATATATGTATTATCCATTCTAAATCTTTGTGTTGGGAGTTTTATAGAACTGTTTTCAAAAGCTATTAAGGATAAACACAGTATATGTAAAACATTTCACAGATGGTTAAAAATTTCAATTTTTTGTTTTAGTTTCAAAGGTTAGTTATGTAGCACCAATATCATAACCAAAGCAAGTAGGAAGTTGACTGGTTTGGAGAATCTTCAAGTAGTCTTAAATACTGTAATGTATCAGATTGTTAACCAGGATTTTTTTCCTGTATTTCTGCTAAATGTATTACTGTATTAATGCACTTTTGTATATATATATCTATATATCTGTCTTCTGTACATTCTGTACTTACTTCAGTGTATATAAAAGCTGTTTTTCCTGAAGCTGTGAGGGAAAAACAATAGCTGAAACACAAGTCACTTCTATTTTGAGTTTCCTCTTGTACTTGAAAGTAGTCATTCAGTAGTTAAATCTATATAGTATGTACGGTTGTAATTAAAATGGCAATGTGGCAGAGCTGTCTTTTGAAACTGATTATAAGAATGAAAAGTGTTTTGGTTATGAAAAACTTGTAATATTTTGATGTACCATGGATTTGTACAAACCCACTGCTGCTTACTACTTTATACTTCTGAATCTACTCCTTTTCATGTCCCATCCTAGAACATTTATCAACAGAGAAAAATTTCTCTCTTCTCTTTTGCTCAGTTTGGTTAAGGCTCCATAGCTTTTGTTTTGTGTAAGTCCTAATTCCCCAGATGTCACTGGCAAATCTCTCTTCTCCTGGAAAGATCAGATTTCTAGAGGCATTTTAATTCATAGTAAGTGAAAATTAGGTCTAACGTTTTTTACAAAAACCAGATCTATTTTCCTTCTAGAGTTTTCTTAAGTTATATAAAAGTAATGTCTGTGAGCAGTTTTATGTATTGGTACAGAAGCAGTTCAGCCTTTCAGCAGCAACTTTATCTCTTGCCACTAGAGGGAGATCTGTGGTTGCTCTCTCCTTTGGAAAATGTCTTGGCTGCTTTTCATTTGTTTTTGATTTCAGAGGTTGGAATTGACCTCATGCTCAAAATTCCTTTTGTGATATTAAATGCTTTGATTTGTTAGTCAAAGGTAAGTTAATTGAGCTTGTTTAATAAAGCCAATATAATTCATGCTTTTCTGGTAATGTTCAATTTTTAATAAATGTGAGTCAGATATTAAGTGAAATGTGTATCTGTGTGTTTATGTTTCTTAGGTACTGTAAAACTGTATATACTATTTATTATGGTAACCCATAACCACACGTAGCTATTTAAATGAATGAAAATTAAAATTTAGCTTCTTGGTTCCATTAGCACCACTTCAAGAGTGCTGTAGCCATATAAGATAAGAGACTACTGCATTGGAAAATACAGGATATAGAACATTTCCATCATCACAGTTCTGTTGGATAGTACAGATCTAGATATTTGATGTTTTATGTAGTGACCACTATCATCATTTTACCAGTGAATGGTAATCAGTGACTCAAAACTGCTGCCCACAGTTAACTATTTATAAGTGATTGGTATGAGAGGAAGAGTGTGCTGTATTTCCTTTTCTACTTCCTTAAAGCCACTATCTAAGCTGTGAAATTGATGGTTTAATGGAGAAATTTCTCAAATATTGACTATTTCACTTGACTATGAATACAATTTAATGTTTGAATGATGTGGAAATTGGGTGCCAGTTTCTGTTTTAAATTCCAGTTTATTCATTTGGTTGGCAGGATCCCACTATATGCTTCTTTTTCCTTAAAACAGCAGATAATTGAATTGGTATATTTTCTGCTTTGTCTTATTAAAAAATTTCAAGTAGAAGAGTAAAGTGCATCCCCATATACCATATCTACTTCAACGGTTCTCTCATGGCCAATCTTGTTCCTTTTACCTCTCCATCCACTAAACTGTGGAAAATTCTGAAAGAGATGGGAATACCAGACCACCTGACCTGCCTCTTGAGAAATCTATATGCAGGTCAGGAAACAACAGTTAGAACTGGACAAGGAACAACAGACTAGTTCCAAATAGGAAAAGGAGTACATCAAGGCTGTATATTGTCACCCTGCTTATTTAATTTATATGCAGAGTACATCATGAGAAACGCTGGGCTGGAAGAAGCACAAGCTGGTATCAAGATTGCCAGGAGAAATATCAGTAATCTCAGATACGCAGATGACACCACCCTTATGGCAGAAAGTGAAGAAGAACTAAAGAGCCTCTTGATGAAAGAGGAGAGTGAAAAAGTTGACTTAAAGCTCAACATTCAGCAAACTGAGATCATGGCATCTGGTCCCATCACTTCATGGGAAATAGATGTGGAAACAGTGTCAGACTTTATTTTCTTGGGCTCCAAAATCACTGAAGGTGGTGATTGCAGCCATGAAATTAAAAGACACTTACTCCTTAGAAGGAAAGTTATGACCAAACTAGACAGCATATTAAAAAGCAGAGACATTACTTTGCCAACAAAGGTCCATCTCATCAAGGCTATGGTTTTTCCAGTGGTCATGTGTGGATGTGAGGGTTGGACTGTGAAGAAAGCTGAGCACTGAAGAATTGATGCTTTTGAACTGTGGTGTTGGAGAAGACTTGAGAGTCCCTTGGACTGCAAGGAGATCCAACCAGTCCATCCTAAAGGAGATCAGTCCTGGGTGTTCATTGGAAGGACTGATGCTGAAGCTGAAACTCCAGTACTTTGGCCACCTCATGCGAAGAGCTGACTCATTGGAAAAGACCCTAATGCTGGGAGGGATTGGTGGCAGGAGGAGAAGGGGACGGTAAAGGATGAGATGGCTGGATGGCATCACCGGCTCGATGGACATGAGTTTGGGTAAGCTCTAGGAGTTGGTTATGGACAGGGAGTCCTGGCATGCTGCGGTTTGTGGGGTCACAAAGAGTTGGACACGACTGAGTGACTGAACTGAACCGAACCACTCACCTTAGCTCAATACTTGATGATAGTAAAGTTCACAGGTATTATTTTTCATTTTTAAATATTACAGTATCAAGTTTTTTTTTAAAGATAATGGCACTTCTATATTATATATAACTATGATATCATCATACTTATTAAAATAATTCCTTAATATTAAATATCTGGTTTACTTGTTTGAAATCAAAACCATTACCATCAGCCTTATTAATTTCAAAATTATTCTACTTTTGTTAGCACTAAGAATAATTATTTTTATTATTGCTTGATAAGTCCTAGTGGTGTGTCTTGAGCATATTTCCAGTGAAAACAAGATATGTATCACTTTTAGATAAAAACAAAGTCCAATTTTCTCTACTACTTTGTTAATAAAGCCATGGAATAATTTGGATTGAAGGTAGAAGGTAGGGAAAATAACTACAAGATAAGTTGAACTAGGTATTTTATCTCTCACCTACCTCTGGGTCAAAGAATTTTCTTTTTCAGCCAAATTGGACCACATGGTAAATATATGAATGCCCAGTATTTGTAAATAGGTATGCACGGGTACTATGGGGGGTATAAGGTAAAAGTAAAGATTCTTATTCTTTTTCCCTTAGAAATTAATTTTAGAAAATCTTTTAACACATGTGTGACTGAAACTGTTGGTTTTGGTTTTATATTTTGACTTACTGAAGTTTATACTTTCCAAATTGTAGAATTTGAGAGCTCAAATAGACTTTAGAGATCATTTAGCTTGGTGGTTTTCAAACTTGAGTGTACATCAGAATCCGCTGGCGGGCTTGTTAAAACACAGACGGCCAGGCCCCACTCCCAAAGTTTCTGATTCAGTAGGCACTTTTAATGACCTCCTAGGTGATTGTGAGGCTGGTCCATGAACACATGGAGAACCATTGATGTAGTGCAATCCTCTTTCCTGCATGTTGCAAATGAGGAAATTGACATCAAGAGGAAGATGACTTTTCTGCTACAAACTAGTGACATAGCCAAATCTTGAGGTGTTTATTTGCACCCCAAGCACAGTGTTTTCCTGTTGTGCATTTGTTTACTTCAGAGATGTTGCCTCCAAAGGATTTCTTCTGAGTCTTTTCAGAACGTTTGAATTTTCTTAATAATGGTAAATATTTATCTCCCCAGATTGGGAGTTTTAAAATAAAGTCTAGGGATTCAAATTGTTGGCAAATTTTTCTTGCATGCTGATATATTTTTCTGTGGAAGACTGTGTATCTTTTTATCAAGTTCTCAAATGAATTTTCTTCCCCCTAATGGCCCAGGCTATGTTCCTTTAGGGCAGTTTTGGCTTTTAGAAATAACCAAGGATCATTTGGAGGGCTGTCTTGTGGTTAAACATGGGTGAGAAAGCTGGCTACATTTGGTCAATGAGGTGTGATTTTAAAAGACTTTCTTGTGTGACCTAAAAACTGGCTTCGATCTATATTAAAGGAGTCCCAAAGTATCTGGGGCAATGACAGCATCATTGGACTGGGTAAATGGTAATACCATGAAGTGTGGATGTTATTAATTTGAGATATATTAGCTCTGGCTTATTGATTATAATAGTCTTCATTACTTCTTAGCATGTATCCTAGAGAAAAGTCTTCCACTAATGTTTTAAAAATATTGTCTTAGATTTCATGGAATTATTTATTAAGTTGGCGATAACAGAACTAGATGGTAATCTGAAAAGTTGAGGACTTCTCTGGTGGTTCAGTGGTTAAGAATCTGCCTGCTGATGCAGGGGACACAGGTTCGATCCCTGGTCCAGGAAGATTCCACATGCTGCAGGGCAATGCCACAGCAACTGAGCTCACACTCTGGAGCCTGTGAGCTGCAACTACTGAGCCCATGTGCTGCAAATACTAAAGCCTGAGCACCTAGAGCCAGTGCTTTGCAGCAAGAGAAGCCACCAAAATGAGAAGCCTGAGCACCACAACTAGAGTAGCCCCACTCTCTGCAACTAGAGAAAGCCTATGCAGCACCGAAGACCCAGCACTGCCACAAATAATTTTTAAAGTTTTTAAAATATTAAAACTGTTGGAAACATTTTTAGATTTTATAGATTTTATTTAATTTAATGGTCATTAAACCAGTCTCTATTTTGAAGATGAGAAGCTTGAGGCTAAGAGAGATGAAGTGCTTTATCCAGGTTCTATAGCTGAATGATGATAGATGAAGGATTAAGTCTCTTGAGCTGTAAACTAGTGCTCTTTGCACTGTATAACACTGCTATGTATCACGTGGTTACTTTTCACAGTGGTTTGAGAGAAATCACCATAAGAGTTGGGTACAGAGCAGTAGTTAAAGTGTGGACCCCACACCAGAGTCATCTGGGGAATTTTTAGAAAATAATGGTATTTCCCCCCTCACCCAGAAATAGTGAATCATAATCTCAGACAGTGAGGCATGGACATCTACTGAGTTGTAATGGACATTTTATTTAGGAATAAGTCTGTTTACTGAGAAGTTGTAAAGACTGCACTGAAAATTCCTGTATACCTGCTACCCCGTGCCCTAATGTTAACATCTTACATAACTATGGTATATTTGTCAAAACTAAGAAATCAACATTGGTACATTACTATTAACTAAACTATAGATTTATTATTTCTTCATTCATTATTTGATCTCATTAGTTTTTCCACTAATGTCCTTTTTCTGTTCCAAAATCCAATCCAGGATCCCTCTTTCATTTAATCATCATGTTTCCTTAGCTTCTCCTATCTGTGCCAGTTTCTTTCTTCACTTGTTTTTCATGATCTTGACAAATATAAGATGAATTGGTCAGGTATTTTGTGGAATGTCATCCTCAGTTTAGATTTGTCTGAGGTTTTGAGATTTGGAGGGGATTATGACAGAGGTGAGGTTGGCTTCCCAGGTGGCACAGTGGTAAAGAATCTGCTTGCCAGTGCAGATGTGGATTTGATCCCAGGGTCAGGAAGATCCCTTGTAGAAGGGAATGGCAACCCACTCTAGTATTCTTTTCTGGGAAATCCCATGGACAGAGGAACGTGGTGGGCTACAGTCCATGGGGCTCCCAAAGAGTTGGATACGACTGAGCAACTGAGCACCCACCATAGAGGTGAGGTGCCATTCTTAGTATCCTGAAGGGTACATACTATCAACATGATATTTTTTTAGCTGCACCAAAGGTATATCCTAGCTTTATTAGAGGGCCCATACTGCAGTAAACATGAAAACACAAAATCCCATCAGTTTAATAAGAATAATAATAACCCCCCAAAATGGAAAACTGGGGGCAGAGAAGAGGCCCCTGGGCCAGGGGCACATGGAACCCTGTTCATGGCACCAGGCCTGGCTGCAGGCCGCCCCCACCCCCGTTGCTGTTGCTATGAGGTTGGGGGAGGGGACCAGCAATTGTCCTGTGGGAGCCACTGTTCACCTGGGTCGAAGACCCTTACTTCTTCTGGGGTGTGCTCAGCTTCTGCATGCCCCAGATCTTGTCCAGCAGGCCAGAGATGAGGGCCTCAGTGGGTTTGTAAGTCAACCAGCAGCTCCTTGACCCTGATAGCCCAGGTATCATTGCTTTCCATGTCCAGTTCATCCACATCGATTTCTAACTCTGGAATCTCCTCTTCCCGGAGTAGGGGTTAGGGAAGAGGGAGAAACAAGGGCCTGGCAGTCTTGGAGCTGCTCCTGCATCCACTTCTCCAGGTTGAGGCGCTTCTGTAGCTCCTTGTGGTCACACTTGACCATGACCTTCCCTTAGTGCCTCACCGGGCCTTTACCTGCAGTGACTTCTGCCTGCATTACTGGATCCCTTTTGGGCTTCCCTGGTGGCTCAGATAATAAAGAATCTGCCTGCAGTGTGGGAGACCTAGGTTCAATACCTGGGTTCAATCCCTAGGTTGGGAATATCCCCTGGAGGAGGTAATGGCAATCCACTCCAGTATTCTTGCCTGGAGAATTCCCCCATGGACAGAGGAGCCTGGCAGGCTACAGTCCATGGGGTCACAAAGAATTGGACACAACTGAGGGACTAAGCACCTGGATATTGGCCTCTCGTTTATTTGTTCAGTCATTTATATCAGTGTGGATTCATGGATATTTATTTTATACTTTGGATTATAACCTAATACCATGTTATTTATTTTGTTGCTCAAATTTTTCCAGCTTTGGATTTGGGAACTCTTAAAGCTTGGCTCCAGCATCCCTTTGACCTACTCCTATCCTTTTGTGTTTTGAGCACTTTATTTTGGGCACTACATGATGCTCCAGCCCTAGAATCAGCATTTCTCCAAGGAGCATTTTAAAAGCTTCTTGTGACTCTAATGCAGAATTAAGTATGGGAATCACTGATATTGAGGGTCAGCCATATTCTTCTGTAAATCTCCTAATGCCATGAGCAGACCAATCCTATCTTGTATGTTCAAAAAATGTAGTCATCTTTGATTCATTCCTCTTCCTTTTCCATGTTCAGTCTTTTCACAAAAGCCGTTCTTATCAGCAACAAAAGCAGCATTTTAAAAACTTTAATGTAGCTGGGATCTAGTTAAAATGGCGGACTCTAATTTGGTGGGTCTGTGATAGGAGCCCAAGCTTCTGTCTTTCTAGCAAGTATTTAGGTGATATGAATGCTGCTGATCCATGAATTACATTTTGAGTAGCTAGCATCAGAACAAAGTTCAGACAACTTAGGACATCTCAAGAACCTCCACGGTTGGCCTAACCCCAATCTACTTTCCAGCTTCACCATCTATGCAGTTTTTCATTTACCTATACTCAAAACAACCAGTCTACTCAACATTTGTAGTACTCACATTCTGATGTGGTCCCCAAAGATCATGGTGCTTCACTCCTTTGTGTAATTCCCTTCCCTTAGGTGTGGGCTGGACCTCGTGACTTGCTTATAACTGACAGAATACATCGAAAGGGATGACATGTCACTTCTGTGATTAGGTTACAAAAGACTGTGACGTCTATCTTGCTTGTGCTCTCTCTTGTCCTCTTGGTTGCTTACTCTGATAAAGCAAGCTGCCATGCTGTGACATGTCAGCAGAGAGGCCCCTCATGGCAAGGAACCAAGGGACTGAGGCCTTGATAGAACAGCCCACGAGGAACTGAATCCTGCCAACAATCATTAGCGAGCTAGGAAATGGATCCTTCCCAATAGAACACTGAGATGATGGCAGCCTTGTGAGAGACCCTAAGCTCAGGGCACCCATCTAAGTCATGACCAGATTCCTCACCCACAGAAACTGTCAGATAATAAATGTGTGTCATTTTAAGCTGCTAAATTTTGGGGTTATGTTGTTATGCAGCAATAGACGACTAATACATTACTTATGAAATATACAATGAAATGACTTCCTGTTGCATCCTTGTTATCCTTCAAAGGAAAACTCAGCTGCTGCTTCCTCATCTATGTATTCAGCAATAGGATGCCTACTATATGCTAGGCACTGTGTTAAGCATAGGGGATAAGTGGAAAATAAGCAGACACAGTCTCTGCCCTCACACAGCTTACATTATTTTGCTTTGGTTTTCAGTTTCACAAAAGATGGAGCCAAGATGCATTTCATTAAAGGGAAAGCTATTTTTAATGCCAATAAAGTAGGAAGGAAGTAATCTAAAGGAGCTTTGGCCTGTACAACATTCTTCATTTTGCAGGGTTTACTTGTCTTCCCCACTATCCTTCATTCTTACATCCCCATGGTTCCTTACACATGTGCAAAGAACTTTGCTAATTTAATACTAATAATAGATTTGTTAATCTGAGCTTAATGGAGATTGCAAATCAAATAGAGTTTTTTACAAAATCCAAATGCTTTTATTAATTTTCTCCTATATTTGAAAGAGAATATCCATTGAAAGCATGAATATTGTTTATCTCTTTGTAAAGCCCTGTTCCTTTCAACATGATTTAAGTCATGATAATGCTACTTACTAAGGTTACAAGTTCTATTCATTGCAAAATGAAGTAAAGCCATTATCATTCTTTAATATCTTAGTGACCTATATTAAAATTCTCTTATTTTTTATTTTATTTCATTTATTTTATTCCATTAAAATAATTTTCTTAGGATTCCATTATTCAAAATTTATCTGTAGGTATTTGATTTCATTTTATATATTTGCACAATACACTGTATGATAGAAATATGCCAAAATATATTTTAAGATAGTCATCATTTTTAGATTATTTAGGTTAGGTTATTTGCACACAAATTTGCTGAATACTCTGAAGCTAGTTCCTGTTTATAGCTAGAATAAACTCATTAGCTTATAAATTTAGAGTTTCTAAATACTTGCAAGGGAAGAATAGTCACTCAGTGACCCTAGCAACATTGACTTGTAATTAATCACCTTACTTCATGACTCATCTATGATCACAGTACAACAAAAATGTCATGTTTGTTTAGTGGTATTAACTCAATTTATCTCTTATGCAATCATAAAATTACATTGTCATCAGAGGACTATAAGTATATGCTAATAAGATAAGTCTTAAAATATCTATGTGCATTGAGAGTATGATCATTTAAACCTCCCAAAGAATTCAGATTAAGTAAATAGTTTATTATATAATTTAAAACATCATCATTTGTAGCAGAGGAGTTTGACACCTAGTTTTTCCTTGACTGGTGAAAGAAATATGTTTGTTTTTTCCTTTTATTAATTTATTTTTTAATTGGAGGAAAATTGCTTTACAATGTTGTAATGGTTTCTGCCATACAACAATGCAAATCATCCATAATTGTACATATATCCCCTCTCTCTTGAGCCTCCTCCCCTCCCCCATCTAGGTCCCCTAGATGACCCTCTAGGTCATCATAGAGCACTAGGCTGGGGTCCCCATGTTATACAGCAACTTCTCACCAGCTATCTGTTTTACACATGGTAATGTATATATGTCTATGCTACTTTCTCCATTTGTCCCACTCTCTCCTTTTTAAGTTAAAATTTTCAAATTTTCCATCTACCCTTCCCCATGTTAATACATACATTCTTTTAAAGTAGCTGATGTTTTCCTCTCTCTTAAAGTTACATTGTCTGCTAGTTCTGATATCTGATCTTTTTGCACCATTTGGTGTACATGTAAAACATTATAAAGGAATAGTAAACAGGGAGGGTGCCTGATTACCTAGCACTTCACATTGGATAGAGATGATGCCATCCTTGTTTGCATACCTCTAGAAGAAATGAAGTGTAAATTTTGATGGCCTGGTTTATATATGTATCATTTGGTTCAGCATTGTACATAGCTAGTTGGTTTGAGTTCAAATGGACTCAAATGGAAACCAAAAGGGTACAATTTGCAAAATCCATACTCTGGGAAACACAACAGAATGAACAACCCAATTTCCTGAATAAAAAAATTGCAAGGAAAGCAAGAAAATGGAGAATCCTGTCAATTAAAAGAGACATGAGAAACATGAACATGTAACAGTGACTGGATATTCAATGAACTAAATATTAAAGAATAATCATTAATTTTTCCTAGTGTGATAGTGATATTGTGGTTATCTTTAATTTTTAAAGAGTTTATATTTTATGGCTCTATATTGACATATTTATGGATGAATTCATATAATGTTTGGAATTTTTTCAAAATAATCCAGGTGGGGGAAAAAATTGGGGCAAAGACAAAAGAAAGTTGGCATGATTGGATAATTGTTGAAGCTGGGCAAGAGGTACATGGGAGTTAATTATATTCTTCCCTCAATATTTAAATATGTTTGGATATTTTAATAATTAAAAGTTTAAAAGTGTGAGGGCAATATAAAGACATTTTAAAAATCAAAAGCAGACATTACCACCAACAGGCTTTCTAAATAAGTTTCTAAATGTTTCTGTTTCTTCAGGAAGGAAGGATGATTCACTTAAGATCTGTGTATTTCGCTGTTTGTCCCTTATACTTAAAAAAATGAGTGGGGAGAAAAGGAGTGGTGAGGTTCCAAAAGGAAAACATTGGTAAATCTAAAATATTGACAATATAACCTCACAAAATAGATATTATTTTTAAAAAGAGAAAAATTTTAAATATATTAAAAATAGCACATATGCAAGTGTGAATGAGAGAGTGGAGAAATTAGAACTTTGTAAAATTATTTGGCTTACTACAGCTAAACATATATATATATATATACCTTAATCCTCAGCAATTCCATTTTTCGATATATGCCCTATAGAAAGGTGTGTGTTTGCTAAAAAGACATTTGGAATATTTATAGCAATGCCCTAATATCCCCAAACTGGAAACTACCCAAATGACCAACAGAAGAATGAATAAATAAATCAGGGCACATTTACACAATAAAATAGCATGCAATCTTGCATAAATGATCTATGTGGTGGTGGTTTAGTTGCTAAGTCATGTCTGACTTGTGCAACCCCGTGGACTGTAGCCCACCAGGCTCCTCTGTCCATGGGGATACTCCATGCAAGAATACTGGAGTGGGTTACCATGTCCTCCTCCAGGGGATCTTCCCCACCCAGGGATCGAACCTGGGTCTCCTGCATTGCAGGTGGATTCTTTACTGACCAAGCCACCGAGGAAGTCCATAAATGATCTATAACTACATCCATAATATGGATGAATCTCACAAACATGATGTTAAGCAAAATAAACCAAATATAAGGAGTATATACTATATATATATATATATATATATATATATATATATATATGGTGTAAAAAATACAGGTGAAACTTGCTAGACTCAGGATAGTGGCTACCTTTATGGGTCTAGGGTGCCTCTAATGACTAGATGGGTATCTGAGGAGGCCTTTTGGAGTACTGATATTGTTATATTTATTGATACAGCTGATGGTTAGTTAGCTTTTTCAGTTTGTAGAAATTCAATGAGCTGTACACTAATGTGCAATGTTTTGTAGGTATATTATACTACAATAAAATGCTTTAAAATTAGTTTTTAAGTCACTAGGAGATTACCAGAGTCAAAATATTCTAAGGACACAGTACAGACTAGAAATTAAATTTGAATTTTAAGGATAACAGCTTAAAAAAGAGGCTATAACTTACAAGTCTGTAAAGGGAAAAAATGGAGTAAGTAAAGAACTTGAATTCAGAAAAAAGCAAGAGGAAAAAATGTAGAGAAAGTAGTACAAATGGAAAGCACAAAATGGCTGAAAGAAATTCAACTATATTTTTTAAAGTTTTAGCAAATTAAAACAACTAATTCTAAAAGACAAATGATTGCATGACTAGGTTTTTATTTTTAAAAAGCCAAGTGCTCTTTACAAGAGACATGTCCCATAAAGGTTGAAGGTCAAACAATGGGGAGAGATATATCAGGCAAATACTAATCAAAAGAAAGGTGGTATAGCTGTATTAACATCAAACAAAATAGATCAAATATCATTATGCCACATTATGCCAAACAAAGAAGGTGGTCATTAAGTAATGATAAAAGTTTCAAGTCACCATAAGAATACAGAAATTCTAAATCTGAATACACCTAACAACATACGTTCAAAGTTTATAGAACTACAAGGAGATATTGACAAGTTCATATTATAGTGGGAGTTTTAAATATTTTTTCTCTGTATTTCTTAGGTCAGGCAGCTAAAAATTCAGTAAATATAGATTTGAACAACGCAATTATCAAGATTAACCTTAATGGAATATATACAACTCAACATTCAAAAAACTAAGATCATGGCATCTGGTCCCATCACTTCATGGCAAATAGATGGGGAAAAAATGGAAACAGTCACAGACTTTATTTTCTTGGGCTCCAGAATCACTGTGGATGGTGACTGCAGCCATGAAATTTAAAGATGTTTGCTTCTTGGAAGGAAAGCTATGACCAAACTAGACAACATATTAAAAAGCATATCACTTTGCCGACAAACATCTGTATACTCAAAGCTATTGTTTTACCAATAGTCATGTACAGATATGAGAGCTGGACCATAAAGAAGGCTGAGCACCTAAGAACTGATGCTTTTGAACCGTGGTGTTGGAAAAGAGTCTTGAGAGTTCCTTGAACTGCAAGGAGATCAAACCAGCTAATCCTAAAGGAAATCAACCCTGAATATTCATTTGAAGGACTGATGCTGAAGCTCCGAAATTTCAGCTGCCTAATGTGAAGAGCTGACTCACTGGAAAAGACCCTGATGCTGGGAAAGACTGAAGGCAGGAGGAGAAGGGGATGACAGAGGGTGAGATAGTTGGATGGCATCACTGACTCAATGGTCATAAATTTGGGCAAACTCTGGGAGATAGTGAAGGACAGGGAAGCCTGGTGTGCTTCAGTCCATGGGGTCACAAAGAATTGGACATGACTGAGCAACTGAACAACAACATAATAGAACACCACGCCAAATTACTACAGAATTTTCAGCAAGCTGACACAGCATTTTTATGAAATTTTATGAAATACATCCCAGGCCTTACAACTCATCTGAAAAAAATTTTTTTTAAATCTTCTTCTGACCATTTCCTCTGAACATAATGCAGATAAATTAGAAATTTCACAAGAGATGGTTAGAAAAAGTCCATATTTTTGGAAGTTGAAAATGTACTTCTAAGCAACTCATGTGTCCATGAAGAAATTCTGAAAGTAAAAGATACATCTGAATGGAATGGAATGGAATGGAATGCCTCAAAACTCACGGTATGCAGCTAAATATTATTCATGGGAAATTTACAGCTTCAAATGCTCATTAAAAAAGAAGAAAGGCTTAAAATTAATTCATTAAGTGTATAAGGTAATAATTCAGAGACAGAACAACCAAATAAAACTAAAGAGAATAGAAGATAAATAATAATAAGAACAGCAAAAATGAATGAACTAGAAAACAAAGATGCACTAGATAGAATCATCATTGACATCATCCTTGAATCCTTTCTTTAACTTACAATCTACACTCAATCTATCAGCAAACCTGTTGGCTCTATCTGCAAAATTTGTCCAGAATCTGACCATGTCTTGCGACTAGCATTGTTATCACTGAGGTCTAAGCTGTCGTCACATTACTTGCCTTTTGACTGTGATGCAGGTCTGATACCTGTGAAAACAGAGAGGGAAGAAAGGAGAACTAGAGATGAAAACCCTCAGACTGCAGTGCAGCTCAAAAAAATCTCAGCCAGCAAAGCCTTGCAAAGATTACTGATGTGCAAAGATAGTCCTGTGTTGGCCAGAAATGGCAAACCTTTGTATGACTACCATGCTCAGTCATAAGCTGAGAGCTGCCTGAGAAGGACATGACCTCAGCTTAAAAACAACAGGCCCTAAAGTAACCTGCAGGTAAAGCTGTTGGATAATTGCATACTTGGAGGCTGATTGTCTCCCAGTGGACACTTTCATGGCTACCACAGAATTCATTCTTCTTTGGTGTTGTTGAGATGAGACTCAGGACATAGTACAGGGTTCAACAAAGTGTGGGCCAAATCCAGCCTGCTGCATGGTTTATAAATAAAGTTTTATTGGAACATAGCCACAACTATTCATTTCTTTCTTGTCCCTAACTACCTCCACATTACAATGACTGAGATAAGTAGTGAAACAATAGAAGATATATTGCTTTGTTGTTGTTCGGCCACTAAGTTCTGTCTGACTCTTTGCAACCCCATGGACTGCACCACGCCAGGCTCTCCTGTCCTTCACTATCTCCCAGAGTTTACTCAAACTCATGTCCACTGAGTCGGTGATGCCATCTAACCATCTCATCCTCTGTTTTCCCCTTCTCCTCCTGCCTCTCAATCTTTCCCAGCATCAGGGTCTGTTCCAATGAGTCAGTTCTTCCCATCAGGTGGCCAAAGTATTGGAGATTAAGCTTCAGCATCAGTCTTTCCAATGAATATTCAGGGTTGATTTCCTTTAGGATTGACTGGTTTGCTCTCCCTACAGCCCAAGGAACTCTCAAGAGTCTTCTCTAGCACCATAATTCAAATGCATCACTTTTTTGGCACTCAGCCTTCATTATGGTCCAACTCTCACATCCATACCTGACTGCTGGAAAAACCATAGCTTTGACTATACAGACCTTTGTCAGCAAAGTGGTGTCTCTGATTTTTAATTTGCTGTCTAGGTTTGTCATAGCTTTCCTTCCAAGGAGCAAGCATCTTTTAATTTCAAGGCTGCAGTCACCATCCACAGTGATTTTGGAGCCCAAGAAAATAAAATCTATCACTGCTTCCACTTTTTCCTCTTTCATGCCATGAAGTGGTGGGACTGGATGCCATGATCTTAGTTTTCTGAATGTAGAGTTTTAAGTCAGCTTTTTTACTCTCCTCTTTCACCCTCATCAAGAGGCTCTTTAGTTCCTCTTCACTTTCTGCCATAAGGGTGGTATCATCTGTGTATCTGAGGTTATTGATGTTTAAACCCCCAGCAATCTTGATTCCAGCTTGTGATTCATCCAGCCCAGCATTTTGCATGATGTACTTAACACAGAAATTAAACAAGCAGTGTGACAATATATACATACAATATCCATGACAATGTACAGCCTTGTGGGCTTCCCAGGTGGTGCTAGTCCTAAAGAACCCATCTGCCAGTGCAGGAGACATAAGAGACCTGGGTTCAATCCCTGGGTCAGGAAGATCCTCTAGAGGAGGGCATGACAACCCACTCCAGTATTCTTGCCTGGAGAGTCCCATGGACAGAGGAGCCTGGTGGGCTCTAGTCCATAGGGTCGCAAAGAGTCAGACACGACTGAGCGACTAACACACAGGTATAGAGCATTGTCATATTCCTGTCCCAATTTGGAATCAGTCAGTTGTTCCATGTCTGGTTCTAACTATTGCTCTTGATCTGCAAACAGGTTTCTCAGGAGACAGGTAAGCTAGCCTGGTAGAATTGTTATTGTGTAATTATTCTCAGTGACATTGCTTAAGTTCCTGGTTTATAGAAAAGATAAGATAAGCCTGAGAGCGTTCAGGTAGTTATCTGTTCTAAGCTGTGTTCTCCCACAGGAATTTACTTGAGAAACAAGTGCACTTGTAGAAAATGACTGGATTTTGCTCTAGTTTGTTCTTTTAGGATAAACTCTGTTAAACCCTGTTTTCATTATTTCTTCCTACTGAATTTTTCTCGCTGAACTTTAAATCACTTACACCCTCACCCTGGTATCTTATGGCTTTGCTACCTGCTTTTCCTGTTGCTTGCTTTTCCTGTTGCCTCCTGTTTTTCCTGTTGCCTCTGTACCTTCCCATTCCTCCAATGACAGCACTCAGTGCTTCCTAAGCTGGACCCTGGGCCATGAGCTGGCTGATCCCTTCTGATCCTCCCAGAAAACTCAGCTCATAGATCCTTATAGTCTAATCTCCTCACCTGGAAATTTGGTTTCCCTTCTGATCCATGACCACACCCTTTAAGACCTGGCTAAATATTCCTATCTTCCAAGTGTCTCACTTATGTACTCAAAAAATATTTTTTAAGTGGCTACTCACTGGGGATTCTGAACTGAGAGATAGTCAAGACCTGCTTTCTTTCCTGAAGTTTACATTCTAGTGCTTGGGCTTCCCAGGTAGTGCTAGTGGTAAAGAGCCCACTTGCAAATGCAGGAGACTTAAGAGATGCAGGGTTGATCCCTGGATCGGAAAGATCCCCTGGAGGAGGGCATGGCAACCCACTTCAGTATTCTTGCCTGGAAAATCCCATGGACAGAGGAGCCTGGTGGGCTATAGTTCATAGGGTTGCAAAGAGTCGGAGATGACTGAAGTGATTTAGCACACACGTACACTCATTCTAGTTCAGGGGGTGGGGAGAGGGAGAGAGAGAAAAGGAGGGATGAAGGGAGGAAGAAAGAAGGGAAGAGAGGGAGAAGGAGAAGGAGGGAGAGAAGGAAAAAGGAAGCAGGATAATTTCAGGTACACACAAGCACTATGAAGAAGATGAAATCAGGTAATGTGATGGAAAGTGACTAGCGAGTGGGTCACTTAAGACTAGGGGAGACTGAGGAGGAGACATTTAACTTTTGTCCTGAAAGACAAGATTAGGAGGCAGTCATGCATTTTTGGCAAAGCAACCCACTAGGGCAAAGAGACAGCACAGAGCACAGGACTGTGTACCAAATAGGTGCTTTGCAGATTCCTGTTGAATACTTAAGGATGGCTGCCTTTGCTTTTCAAGTTCAAATGTGATGACTCTTTCTTCAGGCAAAATGGTTCATGATTAAAAAGAAAAAAACAACTTATTCCCACAGAAGCAGTGTAATTGACCACACTAGACCTAACTTAATACCCACAGATATGAGAGAAGGGAGAACCACTAAAGGCCACCAAAAAGATCCAGCCAGCCACTTCCATTGGATTTGCTAACTAAGCCTTGTGGCCTTGCCAAGGTCCAGCTGGACTCCTGGAGTCACCATCACATGCACAGCACACTTTGTAGGACCACCCACTTTCTAGGAACCAGATGCTCTTTAGGCCAAGGTTTCAGGCTAAACAAGAAAGCTACCTGGCAGCACTCAGTGATTCGCTAAGAGAGTTGTTTCCAAAGAGCAACATAGAAAACTAGTCTCTTTATAGGTTAACTGCCAACACAATACATCAGCAGAATTGCTACAATTCTTCTTAATCTCTTCTCTCTGGGTCTCCACCTCCCAGTAGCTCCCTCTCCTTTCTACCAGTCTGCCACAGGGTTGAAATTCTATTGTAGGTCATTCTTGCATTTAAGATTTATTTCCTAGAATCTTGTTAAAAAGCTTAAAGCCCTAGTAAGGGGACTATGCTATATCATTAGTTCCTTTTAGCATACATCTATAACTTGGTTAGTCAAATTGTCCTAAGTGTATATACAACCTGGAGATGGGACCAGGTTTCCCAGTAAGCTTTGGATGTGGAGTCAGAACAACCAGAGACAGTTCTGCCACTGCCTAGACTCTGCCTTTCTTGGGTGAGGGGGAACAGAGGAGTAATAAGTGAAAAAGACTCATGCGAAGTTTTCCTTTGACATTACCACCCTCTTTCTATATACAACCCTCCATGTTTTGATTATCCTTCCTTCCATCCCCTTGTTGTTTAGTTGCTCAGTCATGACTCTTTTGCAATCGTATGGACTGTAACTCACCAGGCTCCTCTGTCCATGGGATTTCCCAGGGAAGATTACTGGAATGGGTTGCTATTTCCTTCTCCAGGGGATCTTCCCCACCCAGGAGGGATCAAGCCTGCATCCCTTGCTTGGCCGGCAGATTCTTTTAAGACCTCTGAGCCACCTGGCTCCGCTCACCCCAGTGGCATCACGAGGGTAGCAAATCCCAAATATGCCAGGAGCCTTTCTAGAACAAATAATTTCACAATTTATATGGAAACAAACAACAAAAAAACCTCAAATAGCCAAAACAATCTTGAGAAAGAAGAATGGAACTGGAAAAATCAACCTGCCTGACTTCAGACTACACTACGAAGCTACAGTAATCAAGACAGTATGGTACTGGCACAAAGACAGAGATATAAATCAATGGAACAAAGTAGAAAGTCCAGAGATGAATCCATGCACCTATGGACACCTTATCTTTGACAAAAGAGGCAAAAATACACAATGGAGAAAAGACACTCTCTTTAACAAGTGGTGCTGGGAAAACTGGTCAACCACTTGTAAAAGAATGAAACTAGAACACTTTCTAACACCATACACAAAAATAAATTCAAAATGGATTAAAGATCTAAATGTAAGACCAGAAACTATAAAACTCCTAGAGGAAAACATAGGCAGAACACCCTCTGACAAAAATCACAGCAACCTCTTCTATGACCCACCTCCCAGAGTAATGGAAATAAAAGCAAAAATAAACAAATGGGACCTCATTAAACTTAAAAGCTCTTGCACAACAAAGGAAACTATAAGCAGGATGAAAAGACAGCCTTCAGAATGGGAGAAAATAATAGCAAACGAAGTAACTGACAAAGAATTAATCTGAAAAATATACAAGCAGCTCATGCAGCTCAATACCAGAAAAATAAATGACCCAATCAAAAAATGGGCCAATCACAAAATGAGCCAAAGAACTAAACAGACATTTCTCCAAAGAAGACATACAGATGGCTAACAAACACATGAAAAATGCTCAACATCACTCATTATCACAGAAACACAAATCAAAACCACGATGAGGTACCATTTCACAGAGATGCTATCAAAAAGTCTAGAAACAATAAATGCTGGATAGGGTGTGGAGAAAAGGGAACCCTCTTGCACTGTTGGTGGGAATGCAAACTAGTACAGCCACTATGGAGAACAGTGCGGAGATTCCCTAAAAAACTGGAAATAGAACTGCTATATGATGCACCAATCCCACTGCTGGGCATACACACCAAGAAAACCAGAATTGATAGAAACATGTGTACTCCATTGTTCATTGCAGCACTGTTTACAATAGCTAGGATATGGAAGCAACCTAGATGTCCATTGGCAGATGAATGGATAAGAAAGCTGTGGTACATATACACAATGGGATATTACTCAGCTATTAAAAAGAACACATTTGAGTCAGTTCTAATGAGGTGGATGAAACTGGAGCCTATTATACAGAGTGAAGTAAGTCAGAACAGAAAACACTAATACAGCATATTAATGCACATATATATAGAATTTAGAAAGATGGTAACAATGACCCTATATGCGAGAAAGCAAAAGAGACACAGATACAAAGAACAGACGGAGAAGGGGAGGGTGGGATAATTTGAGAGAATAGCATTGAAACATGTATATTACCATAGGTGAAATAGATGACCAGTCCAAGTTCGATGCATGAAACAGGGCACTCAAAACCAGTGCACTCGGACAACCCAGAGGGATGGAATGCGGAGGGAGGTCAGGGGTTGGGTTTGGGATGGGGGGACACAGTACACCCGTGGCTGAGTCATGTCAATATATGGCAAAAGCTACCACAATATTGTAAAGTAATTAGCCTCCAATTAAAATAAATAAATTAATTTAAAAACCAAACAAAAAAGATTCGCCATCCCACCTCCTATCATGGCTTGGGCACTGCCTAGCCCTCTGCTCATTCTGGTTTCTGCAGTTATTGCTGGGTCAGCTCCAGCTCCAGTTTTCTGTCAATGGAAGAGCTCAGCTGGTCACTGGCATGGTGAGGCACCCTGTCCTGCAACTTCCCTCTACAAAAACGCAAAGTCCGCTTTTCACTTGAAACAGCATATGCACAAGAGTTTGCTTTTCAGGGTAAAAGGAGTAAAATTGACTGTCCATGTTGAATTCTGGAAGATCTGGACACCTTTACAGGATGAAGAGATAGTTGACTGGGAGTCGTTTCCAGACCCTTGGGCTTCCAGGGAACCCGAGTGAACTCTTCTCTCCTCTGGAAGGGATGGAACAGGTTCAACCAATGCGTTTTATGATAGGGCTCTGGAGCCTCATCAGGACAGAATTGGGCTCCCAGAGTGCCCCCCTCCCATAGCTAAGGGCTGCAAAGTTGAAGTGAGTGTTTTTGGCTGGCATCATAGAAGGAGAAAAGAAGGCAAATGTCAGAGTATCAGATCTTCAAGGCAGTTAGCCCCTGGAGAGCAGGCCACACTAATGCTTCATCATTCTGGCCCCAACATGTAGAGAAAAAAGTCTCCCACTTTTATTGTTGTTGTTTAGTCTCTAGGTCGTGTTGGACTCTTTTGCAACCCCATAAACTATAGCCCTCTGGGCTCCTCTGTCCATGGGATTTCCCAGGCAAGAATACCAGTGTGGCTTGCCATTTCCTTCTCCAGGGGAATCTTCCCTACCCAGGGATGAAGCTGTGTTCTTTGCATTGGCACTGAGCCAATGAGCCACCAGGGAAGCCCAATGTGAATGTGCAATTGTGAGTTGCTTAGAAAAAAAAAGTCAGGATCCCCAGGCTCTATTCCTTGGGATTGTGATCCAGCAGATCTTAGTGGGACCTGCGAATCTATATTTTAACACTTTTTTCCAAGTGACTCTGATTTTTGTTTTCCTCATACCACACTGGGACTCACTGAGTTAAGGTCATAGAGATGAATGGAAGGCAAATGAGACTGAGGATTTATACCTGAGTCTATGCATTTTGCTGAGATTGCTACAAATCTTGGAATATGAATAAATTATCTATAACAAAATACATCACCTAGGCACTTGCTGGTCAGGTCAATGCTTTCTAACAACTTAGCAACCATGTTTGAGGAAAAGCACCAGAAGTCACCTGGGCTTCCCAGGTGGTGCTAGTGGTAAAGAACCTGCCTGCCAATGCAGGAGATGTGGGTTCAATCCCTGGGTTGGGAAGATCCCCTGGAGAAGGTCATGGCAATCCACTCCAGTATTCTTGCCTGGAGAATCCCATGGACAGAGGAGCCTGGTAGGCTATAGTCCATAGGGTCGCAAAGAATTGGACACAACTGAAGTGACTTAGCATGCATGCACATACCAAAAGTCATGTCATAGATTGGGACTGGGAGGAAAGTGAGACAAAATGGGGCTGCCACCAATCAACTGCACATGTACAGTAAGGAAAAGATGTGGAGAGTGGGGATGGTTATCAATCTCAAAGTGGCTTTTCCTGTCCAGAGATAAAGGAGCATAAGTGTTACAGAGCAGAAAAGACTAGAGGAGTGCTAGGGTGAGAGGAGTGGAGTTGTGAATGGAGCTAAGAAGGGGAAGAGCTAGAGTTTGAACCTATGACCTTTCACTCCAAAGCATTAATTTTCCCCCTAAGATTTATTTTTATTGGAGGATAACTGCTCTACATGTTTTGTTGGTTTCTGCCATACAACAATGTGAATCAGCCATAAGTATCCTTATATTCCTAATATTTTTAATTGAAATATGGTTAATTTTTTAAAAAAGTATTTATTTTTAATTGGAGGGTAATCACTTTACAATGCTGTGTTAATTTCTGCTGTACAACAATGTGAAGGAGCCATAAGTGTGCTTATATCACCAATATTTTTTTAACTGAAATAGTTCATTTACAATGTTGTATTAATTACTGCTGTACAGTGAAGTAACTCAGTTTATATATATATATATATATATGTATATATGTGTGTGTATATATATATGTGTGTGTATATATATATATATATATTCATATTCTTTTCCACACCTGCAGTGCAGGAGATCCGGGTTCGATCCCTGTGTCGGGAAGATTCCCTATAGAAGGAAATGGCAACCCACTCCAGTATCCTTGCCTGGAAAATTCCATGGATAAAAGAGCCTGTACAGTCCATGGGGTCGCAAAGAGTTGGACACAAGTGAGCGACTTCACTTTATTCTTTTCCACTATGGTTTATCACAGGATATTGAGTACAGTTCCCTGTGCTATACCTTGCTGCTTGTGTATTCTATATATTCCAGTCTGCATCTGCTAATCCCAAACTCCCAATTCAACCTTTTCCCCTTTGTCAATCACCAGTATACTCTTTATGTCCCCAGTTCTGTTTCTGTTTCATAGATAGGTTAGCTTGTGTCATATTTTAGATTCCACAGGCTTCTCTTGTGGCTCAGCTGGTAAAGAATCCACCTGCAATGCAAGAGACCAAGGTTCGACCCCCGGGTTGAGAAGATCCCCTGGAGAAGGGAAAGACTACCCACTCCAGTATTCAGGCCTGGAGAATTCCATGGCTTGTATAGTCCATGGGGTCGCAAAGAGTCAGACACAACTGAGCAACTTTCACTTTCACTTTAGATTCCACACATTAATGATAATATATGGTATTTGTCTTTTCCAACTTATTTCACTTAGTATGATAATTTCTAGTTGCATCCGTGTTGCTGCAAATGACATTATTTCATTCCTTTTTATGCCTGAGTAGTATTTCATTTTGGGCTTCCAAGATGGTGCTAATGGTAAAGAACCTGCCTGTCTGCCAATTCAGGAGACATAAGAGACTCAGGTTCAATCCCTGGGTTGGGAATATCCCCTTAAGGAGTCAGAATGAGTCAGACACAAGTGAAGCAACTGCATGCATGCATGCAGTATTCCACTGTATATCTGTACCACATCTTCTTTATCCATTCATCTGTCAAAGCATTACTTTTTAATCCCTCTGCTACTTGAGGAACTCTGAGCAGAATTCAGTTCAATTCAATAAACATTCATTAGTTGGAAACCACGTATGTTCTCTGGATGCTGCGGTAACTACAAAGATCATAACACTAAAGCCTTCTACTCACATTTTCTCATTGATCTTTACTGCATCCTATGAGGTAGGTACAATTATTGTTCCCATTTTATTTTTTGATATTCACGTTGAGGTACATATGCATTAAATCAATTAGTCCAGATTACACAGCTACAAATTAAAGAGCTGGGATTTGAACCTAGGCAGCAAGACTCCTGAACTTCACTGTCCAACTTGATAGCCACTAGCCACAAGGGACTATTGAGCACTTGAAATGTGAATACTTCAGAGATATGCTGTAAATTTTAAATACACACCTGGTAATTTAACCAAGGAGGTGAAAGACCTGTAACATTAAAAACTATAAGACACTGCTGAAAGAAACTAAAGATGACACAAATGAATGGAAAGATATTCCATGCTCATGAATTGGCAGAATTAATATTATTAAGTGTCCACATTACCTAAAAAACAATCTACAGATTTAATGCAATCAGTTTCAAAAGTCACAGGACATTTTTCACAGAAATAGAACCAAAAACTCTAAAATTTATGTGGAACTACAAAAGGCTCTGACTAGTCAAAGAATCCTGAGAAGAGAGAACAAAGCTGCAGGTATTTCATGCCTTGATTTCAAACTATATTACAAAGCCATACTAATGGGCTTCCGGTGTGGCACTAGTGGTAAAGAATCCTCCTGCTAATGCAGTAGACTTAAGTGACATGGGTTCGATCCTGGGTGGGGAATATTCCCCTGGAGGAGGAAATGTTACCCCACTCCAGTATTCTTGCTGGGAGAATCTCATGGACAGAGAAGCCTGGTGGGCTACAGTCCATGGGGTCACAAAGAGTCAGAGCATCTGGGAAGCCAAAGTGATGCTGAAAAGAAAGAACAAAGCTGCAGGTATCTCATGCCTTGATTTCAAACAAAGCCATGCTAATCAAAACAGCATAATATTGCCAGAAAAACAGTTACATAGATCAATGGAACAGAATTGAGATACCAGAAATAAACCCTTACATATAACAACTAATTTATGACAAAAGAGCAAAGAACATACAATGGAGAAAAGAGCATCTCTTCAATAAAAGATGTTGAGAAAATTGGACAACCACATGCAAAAAAAATGAAATTAAATGGTTATGTTACACAATACACACAAATAAACTCAAAATGTATTAAAAGCTTGAATGAAAAACTTGAAACCGGAAAACTCTTAGAAGCATAGGCAGCATGCTCTTTGACATCATAAAACTCTTAGAAGCATAGGCAGCATGCTCTTTGATACCGGTCTTAGCAATCTTTCTGGATATGTCTACTCAGGCAAGAGAAGCAAGGCAAAAATAAATAGGACTGCATCAAAATTAAAAGCTTCTGCACAGCAAAGGAACCATCAATAAAACAAAAAGACAATCTACTGAAAGGGAGAAGATATTTGCAAATCACATATCTGACAAGAAGTTAGTATCCACAATATATAAAGAACTCATACAACTAAACAACAAAAACAAACAAATAACCCAAATAAACAATGGACATAAGAGTTGAATAGACATTTTTCCAAAGAAGGCATACAGATAACCAACAGGCACATAAAAAGTGTCAAACACTCAGTACTAGGGAAATACAAATCAAAACCACAGTAAGATATCACTTCACACCTGTCAGAGTAGCTACTATCAAAAAACCAAGAAATAACAAATATTGATTAGATGTAGAGAAAAGGGAAACCTCATACACTATTGATGGGACTGCAAATTGGTACAGCCACTATAGAAAATAGCATGGGATTCCTCAAAAAATTAAGACTAGAACTACCATATGATCCAGCTATTCCATTTCTGGGTATTTATCCAAAGAATATAAAAACATTAATTCAAAAAGATATATGGTCTTCACAGAGCACCAGGCTGGGCTCCTTGTTTCATACAGCAACTTCTCACCAGCTATCTATTTTACACATTATATATATATATATATATACACACACACATACATATATACATATATATATATATATACTACTTTCTCCAATTAAAAAATAAATTAAAAAAACTAAATAAATTTTCATACTAAAAAAAGATACATGGGACTTTCCTGGTGGTGCAATGGATAAGAGTCTTCCTGCCAATGCACAGGACACAGGTTTGATCTCTGGCCCAGGAAGATTCCATATGCTGTAGATCAACTAAGCCCGTGAGTCACAACTACTGGAGTCTGCATGCTCCAGGGCCCACAAGCCATAACTAATGAGCTCCTGTGCCCAAACTATTGAAGCCTACATACCTTAGATCCAGCATACTGCAACTTCTGAGTCCAAGTGCTGCAACTACTGAAGCCCATGCTCCACAAGCCTGTGCTTCACAACAAGAAGAAGCAGCCGCAATGAGAAGCCTGAGCACCACAATGAAGAGTAACCCCCACTCACCACAACTAGATAAAGCCCACACACAGAAAGGAAGACCCAGCACAGCCAAAAATAAAAATAAACAAATAAATAAACATAAAAGATATATGCACCTCTATGCTAATTGCCTTTGACCGTGTGGATCACAACAAACTGGAAAATTCTTCAAGAGATAGGAATACCAGACCACCTGACCTGTCTCTGAGAAATCTGTATGCAGGTCAAGAAGCAACAGTTAGAACTGGACATGAAACAGACTGCTTCCAAATTGGGAAAGGAGTACATCAAGGCTGTATATTGTCACCCTGCTTATTTAACTTCTATGCAGAGTACATCATGTGGAATGCCAAACTGGATGAATCACAAGCTGGAATCAAGACTGCTGGGAGAAATATCAATAGCCTCAGATTTGCAGATGACACCACCCTAATGGCAGAAAGTGAAGAACTAAAGAGCCTCTTGATGAGAGTGAAAGAGAAGAGTGAAAAAGCTGGCCTAAAACTCAACATTCAGAAAACTAAGGTCATGGCATCATTTCATGGCAAATAGATGGGAAAACAATGGAAACAGGGGGAGACTTTATTTTGGGGGGCTCCAAAACCACTGCAGATGGTGACTGCAGCCATGAAATTAAAAGATGCTTGTTCCTTGGAAGAAAAGCTATGACCAATCTAGACAGCATATTAAAAAACAGAGACATTACTTTGCCAAAAAAGGTCCATCTAGTCAAACCTGTGGTCTTTCCAATAGTTGTGTATGGATGTGAGAGCTGGACTATAAAGAAAGCTGAAGAGGGTTGGGATGGAGAGGGAGGCGGGAGTGGGGATCAAGATGGGGAACACATGTAAATCCATGGCTGATTCATGTCAATTTATGGCAAAAACCACTACAATATTGTAAAGTAATTAACCTCTAACTAATAAAAGTAAATGGAAAAAAAAAAATAAACATCTTTGGAGGAAAAAAAAAAAAGAAAGCTGAGCACCGAAGAATCAATGCTTTCGAACTGTGGTGTTGGAGAAGACTCTTGAGAGTCCCTTGGACTGCAAGGAGATCAAACCAGTCAACCCAAATGAAATCAGCCCTGAATATTCATTGGAAGGACTGATGCTGAAGCTGAAGCTCCAATACTTTGACCACCTGATATGAAGAACTGACTCATTAGAAAAGACCCTGATGCTGGGAAAGATTGAAGGCAAAAGGATAAGGGGATGACAGAGGATGAGATGGTTAGCATCACTGACTCAATAGACATGAATCTGAGCAAACTCTGGGAGATAGTAGAGGACAGAGGAACCTGGCATCCTGCAGCCCATGGGGTCGAAAAGAGTCAGACACAACATAGTGACTGAACAACAAGAAAAGCACACACACACACACACACACACACACACACACACGGAATACTTCTTAACCATAAAAAAGATGAAATCTTACCTTTTGTGATAACATGGATCAACCTTGAGGTATTATCCTAAGGGAAATAAGTCAGAGAAAGACAAACACTGCATGATTTTAATCATATGAGTCATATAAAAACAAAAACAAAATTAAGGAAAAAACGGAAACAAATACACAGATATAGAGAACAGAGTAGCAGGGTTACCAGAGGGGAGGGAGAGTGGGGAAGGTTAAATTGGTAAAAGAGATCAGCTGTATGGTGACAGATGGAAACTAAGTTTTCTTGGAGGGGTAAGCATGCTGTTGCATCCGAGTACTGCATTTTGGACTCTTTTTTGATTATAAGGGCTACTCCATTTCTTCTATGGGATTCTTGCCACACTGTAGTAGATATAATGGTTATCTGAATTAAATTCGCCCATTCCTTTCCATTTTAGTTCACTGATTCCTAAGATGTCGATGTTAATTCTTACCATCCCCTGCTTGCTCACGTTCAATTTACCTTGATTCATGGACCTGACATTCCAGGTTCCTATGCAATACTGTTCAGACAAAAGAGTCTTAAATGTAGTACTTGGGGTACAACCTCAAAGATGACAGAATGGTCTTGGTTCATTTCTAAGACAAACCATTCAATATCACAGTAATTCAAGTCTATGTCCCTATCACTGATGCCGAAGAAGCTGATCAGTTTAATGATGACCTAGAAGACCTCCTAGAACTAACACCAAAAAAGATGTCCTATTCATCACTGGGGATTGGGATGCAAAAGTAAGAAGTCAAGAGATACCTGGAGTAACAGGCAAGTTTGGCCTTGGAGAGCAAAATGAAGCAGGACAAAGGCTAGCTGATTTCTGCAAAGAGAATGCACCGGTCATAGCAAATACCCTTTTCAGCAACGCAAGAGGCAACTTTACACATGGACATCACCAAATGGTCAATACCAAAGTCAAATTGATCACATTCTTTGTAGCTGAAGATGGAGGGAGAAGCAGTATACAGTCAGCAAAAACAAGACCTGGAGCTGACTGTGGCTCAGATCAACAGCTTCTCATAGCAAAATTCAGGCTTAAACTAAAGAAAATGGGGAAAACCACTAGATAAACCAGGTACAACTTAAATCAAAACCCCTATGAATATGCAGTGGAGGTAATGAATAGATTCAAGGGATTAGATATAGTAAACTGTGCCTGAAGAACTATGGACAGAGGTCTGTAATATTGTACAGGAGGCAGCAAAGAAAGCCATCCCCCCAAGAAAAGAAAAACAAGAAGGCAAAGTGGTTATCTGAGGAGGTTTTACTAAAGAAAGCTAAAGAAAGAAGAGAAGTGAAAAGCAAGGGAGAAAGCAAAATATCCAACTAAGTGCAGAGTTCCAAAGAATAGCATGGAGAGACAAGAAGGCCTTCTTCATTGAACAGTGCATAAAACTAGATGAAAACAACAGAAGGGGAAAGACTAGAGATCTCTTCAGGAAAATTGAAAATATCAAGAGAATATTTTCCCCTAAGATGGGCACAATAAAGGACATAAATGGTAGAGACCCGGTAGACGTGAAGAGATCAAGAAAAGATGGAAAGAATACATGGAAGAACTGTACAAAAAAGATCCTAATGAACCAGATACTGTGAGGCGAGCAGAAGTAACGCCATGGCAGGCAGCTTAGATTAGGAGTAGGCCTTCCTACTTCTGGGTGGTAAGATTATCAGGCCACCTGGATACAACCAATCAGCTTAACACTGACCGATGTTTGCCAATTAGGAACGGGGCAGAAACCCCCGGGAAAGTCCCGCGTGTGCGGAAGTTTTGAGTGTGTTTGACCAATGAAATTGCTTTGCAAACTTGTAACCAATCCACTTAAACCAACTACCAACGGAGTGTGCTCACCCTATAAATTTGTGTAACAGCTTCGGCTCGGGGCTCTCTGACCCCGCACCACTGCGTTGGATGCGGCAGGAGCCCCCACTCGAGTCAGCAATAAACTTCCCTTTTTGTGAGTTGCATTGTGTTGGAGGCCCTCTCTCTTCCTGCTCGGGGATTCGGACATCGGGCATAACAATACTATGATGGTGTGGTCAGCTACCCAGAGCCAGATATTCTGGAGAGCGAAGTCAAGTGGGCCTTAGGAAGCACTGCTGTTAATAAAGCTAGTAGATGTGATGGAATTCCTGTAGAACTATTCAAAACCCTAAAGGATGATGCCATCAAGGTGTTGCATTCAATATGTCAGCAAAAAGACACATCAGAGGTCACAGGACTAGAAAAGGTCAGTCCTCAACCCGACTCCCAAGAGGGGCAGTACTAAAGAACGTGCTAACCATTGGACAGTTGCACTCATCTCCCATGCTAGTAAGGTCATGCTTAAAATCTTGCATGCTAGGCTTCAGCATTAAGCAAACCAAGAACTTCCAGATGTCCAAGCTGGGTTTAGAAAAGGAAGAGGAACCAGAGATCAAATTGCCAACATTCACTGAATCATAGAGAAAGCTAGGGAATTCCAGAAAAACATTTACCTTTGTTTCATCAACTACTCTAAAGCCTTTGACTGCATGGATCATAATAAGCTATGGAAAGCTCTTAAAGAGATGGGACTACAAGATCATCTTACCTGTCTCCTGAGAAACCTGTGTACGGGTCAAGAAGCAACAGTCAGAACCCTGTATGGAATAGCTGATTGGTCCAATATTAAGAAAGGAGTATGACAGGGCTATCTGCTGTCATCCTGTTTAACCTATACACTGAGCACATCATGAGAAATGCCAGGCTGGATAAGTTACAAGCCAGAATCAAGATAGGTGGGAAAAACATCAACAACCTTAGATATGCAGATGATACCACTCTAATGGCAGAAAGCAAAGAGGAAATAAAGAGCCTCTTGATGAGGGTGAAGGAGGAGAGTGAAAGAGCTGGCTTAAAACTAAATATAAAAATAACCCTAAGATCATGGCAATTACTTCGTGGCAAATAGAAGGGTAAAAGGTGGAAATAGTGACAGATTTCCTCTTCTTGGGCTCTAAGATCACTGCAGACAGTGACGGCAGCCATGAAATCAGAAGATGATTGCTTTTTGGCAGGAAAGCAATGACAAACCTAGACAGTGTGTTGAAAAGCAGGGACATTACTCTGCCAACAAAGGTGCATATAGTCAAGGCTATGGTCTTCCCTGTGGTCACGTATGGTTGTGAGAGTGGACCATAAAGAAGGTGAAGCGCTGAAGAATTGATGCCTTTGAACTGTGGTGCTGGAGAAGACTCCTCAGCAGCCCATGGAGATCAAACCAGTCAATCTTAAGGGAAATCAGCCCTGAATACTCATTGGAAGGACTGATGCTGAAGCTAAAGCTCCGATATTTTGATCATCTGACACAAACAGCTGACTTATTGGAAAAGTCCCTGATGGTGGGAAAGATTGAGGGCAGAAGGAGAAGGGGGTATCAGAGGATGAGATGTCTGGATGTTATCACCAATGCAATGGACATGAACTTGGGCAAACTTCTGGAGATGGTGAGGGACAGGGAGGCCTGGGGTGCTGCAGTCCACAGGGTCACAAAGAGTCAGACATGACTGAGAAACTAAACAACAAGCATGCTGTAGTATACACAGAAGTAGAAATATAAGGCTGTCCACATGAAACGTATGTAATGTTATACATCAGTGTTATCACAATAAAAATAAATTTTAAAAATACATACTTGGTTTCAAAGATGTAGTGTGAAAGAATATAAAATATCTCAATTATATTATATTATTACATATTGCAATGTTAATATTTTGATATGAATTTAAATATATGATTACAATTAAATTTATCTATATTTTTTAACTTTTAAATAATGGCTACTAGAGAATTTTAAATCACATATGTGGCTCATAGTGTATTTTCGTTGCACAAATCTGCTCCAGTGGCTGCATGCTACAGTGATGAGTTTTGCTTGAATTAGAGATTAAGCAGATGATTCACACTGTCAAGAAGCTTATACTTTGAGTAGGAAGGATAAAATAATCAAAAGATTTTCCTAAAAACATATTATAATTAAGTGCTATGAAAGAGAAAGAAAACTTTCTAGTGTGCTATGTGGCAGGGAGAACATTTAAACCAGTCCTTAGAAAAATTAATAGTGAAGGTGAAGGACTTCCCTGGTTGTCCAGTGGTTAATAATCTGCCTGCCAATGCTCCAGGAAGATTCCACATGCCATGAGGCCACTAAGGCAGCATACCACAAGTACTGAAGCCCATTGGCCATAGGGCCCATGCTCCACAGCAAGAGAAGCCACCACAATGAAAAGCCCATGCACTGCAACTAGAGAGTATCCTCTGCTCACCACAACCAGAAAAAACCCACATGCAGCAATGAAGACCCAGCGCAGCCAAAAAAAAAAAAAAAAAATTAGTGAAGGTGAGGATAAGAGAAAACATGAGTACATTTGGGAAAAGGCTAGGGGTCTCATATGGGACATATGGTACAGCAAGGAGAGTTGATGAGTCTGGATAAACAAGGATCAATTTCGAGAAGGACTTGAGTATCAAGCCAAGAACTCAGGGCTTTGCATTGTCCATTATCAGGAGCCACTGACAGGTTTCAAGCAAAGTTGTCATAAGATGACTTGGTTTTAGGAATGTTAGTTTTCTAGCTCTATTGAGGGTGGCAGTGAAGATGAGATTGGAGACAAAGAAACTGGTGGGAGGAAAGAGTTAGGAAGGTGTGCCAATAATTCAGGGGGAAGGAATAAGCCCCAAACCTGACTGTTGGCAGTGAGAATTAGGAGGGTTCCCTGGTAGCTCAGTTGGTTAAGAGACCGCCTGTAATGCAGGAGACCTGGGTTTGATCCCTAAGTTGGGAAGATCCTCCAGAGAAGGAAATGGCAACCTGCTCCACTTGCTTGGGAAATTTCATGGACAGAGGAGCCTGGCAGGCTACAGTCCACTGAGACACAAGAGTTGGACACAACTTAGTGACTAAACTACTACCAAGAATCAGGAAGGCATGGGTTGACTTGGAAAATATTGCTGAAGTAGAATCATTAGATTTGGCTGTAGGTTGATGCAAGTCCCAGAGACTGAGTCAAGGAGGATTTAGTAAATGCAAACAGTGGGGTTCCCCAGTTTGGGGAACTGACAAAGCAGGTCAAAAGGGTCAGGGGTTCCTGGCTTCTAGACATAAAATGACTTAAATGACTAACCTTAGAATCTAGGCTGGCTCAGAGGCAAGTGAAGGTTAGCAGGAAGGAGGACAAGAGGGAAGAAGAAAGCAAAACTCAAATTGCTGGAATCTCAATTTTCCTGTCTGAAAAGGGGAGATTGAACCAGTGTTCTTCCAAGAGCAATATTCACTCTAAGACTTGTGTTGACAGTAGAAGATGTCGATGTTGTTGTTGTTTAGTCACTAAGTTGTGTCTGACTCTTGCTACCCCTTAGACTGCATGTAGCCCACCAAGCTGCTCAGTCCAAGGGATTTCTGAGACAAGAATACTGGAGTAGGTTGCCATTTCATTCTCCAGAAGTTGTCAATATGGCGTAATAAAAATTACCTTAGGAACTTCCCTGGTGGTCCAGTGGTTAAGAATCTGCCTACTAATGCAGGGGACATGGGTTCAATCCCTGGTCTGGTAAGATCCCACATGACTCAGGGCAACTAAGCCCCTGTGCCTTAGAGCCTGTGCTCTGCAACAAGAGAAGCTACTGCAATGAAAAGCACAGGCACCACAATGAAGAGAAGCCCCCACTGGCCTCAACTAGAGAAAGCCTATGCAGCAACAAAGATCCAGCACAGCAAAAATAAAATAAATAAATAAAATAAGATGGGGACTTAAAAAGTTACTTTAGGCACCAGATATATATTGTTCTTAGTATTTCTATTAGCTGCTTCTTCTTCCTCCACCCCTTCCTTGAACTTGTTATCAACTCTCTCCAAGGAAAGTTTTCTATCACAAAAATGTCTAGATGCTAAATAAGATGACAGGGATGGGAAAGAAAGGAGAATTTGCAAAATATTTAAAGATCATTTTGGCGCTCAAGAGGCTACAATGACTGAGAGATGAAGGAAAGAAATATATAACTTAACTACAAGGAGTTACTGAACCAAAGTGATTAGCATCAGCTTAAAGCTTTGAGGCCTTCCCTTCTTATTGATTCTAAGCAGAATCAATCTGTAAATGGTAATAGTGCTCAATTTAAATTACTCACAGCAAGTGCTGCTTTTCAGGGCCTGTCAGACAACATGTTGTTCTTTCAACTGCGTTCTGCACATGCAAAACAAATTAATGTGGACAGGAAACAGATGTAATTTGGGTCAGCTTATCAGTGTTATCTTTTCACTGCATGGAATTATTTTTTACTTTAATGGTCTTAATTACACTTACAATGTGATCCATTGTTTTGTACATAGATAGCCCTGATGATAAAGAGAGATGATCCCAGAGGCTAATCTAAGGAGAGAAGGAATGAGAGGCCAAGAGGGCAGAGAAGCAGAAACAAATATGATTTCAGCAGGGTGGGGTCCCCAAAATGCTTCTCCCTCTGGGAATTTCACATATCTCAATACATAGACGGTCTTTATCAAACTGTCAAGTGGGCAGCCAGAGAACAGGGAGGAAGCCTAGAAGAGAGTGGGGTCTTGGGAGGCAGGGGTAGAGAAAGTTTGAAGCGTATGTCTTTGTGGCTTAGGATGCTATAAACAGATAACCCTGAAGCTGGAATGTTTCAGTAGTGTCATATCCAATGACCTTATAGCAAAATTAGGTTGCTATATTTGTGATGTCTTTACTACAGTAGTATCCAATGGAGTCTAGGAGCGACCTGCATCAATACCAGGAATCAAGAGAAGCTTTTAAAAACATAGATTCTCTGACTCTCAGGCTCCACTCCAGACCTACTGAATTAGATATTCTGGAGTTAGGGCCTAGAAATATGCACTTTAGTATTCCTAGACGATTCAGATGCATACCAAAGTTTGAGAACTATTGCTTCAGTACAGCCGAAATCCTCGAAGTGCGTATCCTATTATGTGTAGTGCTTGGCATAGTGATGCTTTGTGAATTACTGGAGAGCGCATGATTCTAATGGATGAATTGGGGCCCAAAGCCAAGTTTTCTTTTTCTCCTTTGTTAGTCCTTCAATATCTGTGAACGATAACAAACTGATAGAGTTAGAAAATCAGGCATAGGCAGAGAATAATGCCTCCTTCACAGAGAAAATTGAGACTATACCTTCAACTCCCTCAACTTCCTTGCCTTGTTTATGTCCTTAAGCAGAAAGCATTCAGTCTATTACCATTATGATGTTAATTGGGGATTTTTCATAGTTGTCTTTTACAGATTAAGGAAATTACCATCTATTCCTGGATTGCTAAGTATTTTTTTTTTTTAATCAGGAGTGGAGGTTATATTTTGCCAAATGCTTTTTCTACATCTATTGAAATGGTTTTTCTTTTTCAGTTTGCTAATATGGTAATTAAACCGATTTTTGAATGCTTAAACTGTGTGTTTCAGCAGTTCATGGAACGTTCCAAAAATTTGCACTAAATATTTTTAACTGGAGATGGTAAGTAGCCTAGCTTTCTTCCTAACTTAGTTGCTGAGATCATTGCAAAAGTTAAGGGTTTTTTTTGTTGTTGTTGTTCCTTTTTTTTTTTTTTTTAAGAATAATGTTCCTTGTATTCGTAGAAATTGAAAAGCTAACATGATTTGAGGTAGTATAAAAACGTGAATGTTTTGGGAACTGTTTGCTATATATCTTGTATATGTCTCTATTGTATTTCTATTTTGTTAACACTATCTAAAAAGTGATATTATCACACTCATTTTCTGTTAGACCCAGCTTTATTTGCCTGTGCTTACAGAAGGCAAGTGATTTTAAGACCAAAAGGAATGACTTCCCAGTAAATTACTGTTACCTCCAATACTGGATTTTCTAGTCAAAAGCCTTCAGTAACTCTCCATTATCAATAGAATGAAGACAAAACAGCTTGGGGTTCAAGGCCCCCCCAAAGCTGTACTGCACGATAGCAGCATTTCTCAAAGTCTGTTCCCACCCTCAGCTTTGCTCTCCTTTCCTCCCCAGTATGCTCTGAACTGCCTTGCCTCTGCTCTTTTGTGCAGTTTGCACCCACTGCCAGAAATTCTCTGACCATGTTCTCTGTCTGTTGAAATTCCATTTATCCTTCAGGGTTCAAGTAACTGTCGCCTCTTCTCTTCCTCCATTCAGAAGTAATCGCTTCTAGGACTTCCCCGGTGGTCCAGTGGTTAAGACGCTGGGCTTCCAATGCAGGCGGCACAGGGTCGATCCCTGGTTGGGGAACTAAGATCCTCATGCTACATGGCACAGCCACACACACACACACACACACACACACACACACAGTGATCACTTCCTCCTCAATACCTCCAAATAACATTCTTTAGCAACACTGGTGGCCCTTGCCTAATATCCTGCTGGCTACTGTCTGCTCCTGGAGGGCAGGGACCAGGTCTGCACTATGTCTATAGCCTCCATTGTGCCCAGCACAGTGTCCTGGACTCACTGGGCTCTTCAATTTGGACCTGACAAGGCTTTACATCATCTGGCCCTTGCTTGCTACCTTAGCTCAGTTTCTAGCCACTCTCCTCCTTTCTGCAGCTACACTGGCTTTCTGTCAATTCTTCAAAAGTGCCAACTGCTCTCATACCTTGGGGCTCTTGTGTACACTGTCCTCACTCACTGCCTGAAATATTTTCCATCCATTCTACATCTGGTTAAGTCCTACTCATCCTTCTCATGTCAACTTAAACATTGCTTCTCAGAAAGCCTGCCCTGATCTCTTAGATCAACTGTATACTTATCATCCCACCAGACATCTCATAAGCTTGTAGTTACAGGAGAAGGAGTGAGGGAGGGAGAGTGGAGGTCTCAGAATAGATCCACCCTCTCCCTCATTGCCATGACTAGGAAACACACACTAAATGCCTACCCTGTGGGTTGTCAGTCAGGAATGAATACTTTGGGTTTCATGGACAACACAAGACCTGCTCCTCCACTAGGATACCTTGCCCTTACCAGTCCATTCTCTTGCCCCTTGGGGCACAGTGTTCCTTAAGACTCTCCCAAGTTACCTGCTTATCATGAAGAAGAGCAGCAAAATGTGTCAGAAAGAAGGGTCAGGTCAGGTGGGGCCTAAAGCTTCATGTGTTATCAGGAGGCCTCTTGTCTTGTAACTTCAAGATGTCTTGGTTCTCAGTGGTTAGGGATTTGAGATCAGAACTAGGTAAAAAGAGTAAAAGATAAAGTTAGATAAACTCATAGATAGGAACAGAGGATGCAGAACAAAGCATATATGGGAGCAGGGCTTGTATGAGGAAGATCAGGGCAGAACGATGGCATTCTAATTTTGTTGATTTGGAAGAGCTTTTTATCACTTTCTACTGCTTCCAAGTTGTGAACATTGCCTAAAGTTGGCCTTGTAGGTAGAGGTTACAAATGGCAATTGCAGGCTGAATCTGGTTCTCAGGTTTTAGTTGGCCAGCATAGCATCTATAAAACATATTTGAATGAGTTATCAACACTTAAGGATTGGAAGATTTCATGTGAAACTTTTTATTTTTGGCTTCTCTCAAAAAATTTGGAAAATCTGGCAGCCCAGCCCCATCCAGTAATAGTCGGCTGGAGCTGAGGACCAACACTCCCTTTGGATGAGACATATTCTTTCCCAGTTTCCACAGTTTCCATCCAGTTTGCTTCCGTCATTTATGTTACCTGCCTGACTCTGTAGGCATGTGACTTTGCAACCCTTGATTTTTTTTCACGTTTTATTATGGAAAAAAATCCAACATATACAGAGGTAGAATAATAAGATGAGCCCCCATGCACACACCATCCAGTTTTAATAACTGTCATTCAAGGCCAATCTTGATACATCAGTGCCCTCACCCATTCTCCAATACTGCTACCCTATCCCTGGATTTATTTTGAAACAAATCCAGACATAGTATCATCTTATCAGCAAATATTTCAATATGTGTCTCTAAAAACCCCTTTTAATAAATAGATCTACTGTATTACTATCACAGCCAAAACATGACCAATTCTTTATTATCATCAAACATCCACTCTAACTTTTTAATTCTCCAATGTTATCCATCTGATTTACTTTCTCTTTCTTTGAGGAGAAATAAGACTAAGAAGTGTTGGACTAGGAAAGGGGAATGGAGTAGAAATATGAATAGGATATTATGTTCTCTATAAAGTAATAGATGGAATGATTACTTATGTCTGCATAATATCTTTATCCCTTTATACTTTTCTGATTTTTAAAAAAAAATATGTCTGATTTCACTTGCTCCCTAGAACAACTTTGTGTAGATGGGGCTGAGTTTTGCTCTCACAATTTGTATGAAACAACATAGACACAGTGGGTTATCTATAACATAGATAAGTGAATTCTTCAAATTACAGAGATAGTAATAGAGCTGTCACAAGAACCCAGGCTATCTGTTGTGCCGCATATGAAAGGTGGTGATATGAAAGGCATATATGATGATAGGAGACAGTATAGACTAATTTATTGTTGTTGTTTAGTTGCTAAGTCGTGTCTGACTCTTTGCAACCTTATGGTCTGTAGCCCACCAGGCTCCTCCATCCATGGACTTCTCCAGGCAAGAATACTGGAGTGGGTTGCCATTTCCTTCTCAGGGGTCTTACCTACCCAGGGATTGAACCCGCGTCTCCTGCTTTGCATTGCAGGCAGATTCTTTACCACTGAGCCACCTGGGAAGTATAGTAGTGAGTCTTTCCTGAGTGCTTACTCTGTGGCTAAAGGCTATGCTAGGTACATAAATTATTTATTCCTCTTATCAGTTCTCTATTATTCCAACCTTAGAGAGAAGAATGCAGAAAACATAGAGGTTATGTAACTTTCCCAGAAACAAACAGATGGAATAAACAACTGGCAGAGCTAGGATTGGAAGCCAGATTGCTCTAACATTAGCATCCAGGAGCTTCACCATTGTATTAATCTTGCCAGAACAAGGGCTTTAGAGTCAGACAGACTTCGTATCCTAACTTTTATTCATTTTGTGACTGTGGGCAACAACTGTCTCATCTTTATTTATTTATAAATTTATTTTCCTCATCTTTAAATGGAAATAATAGTAACCAAGTCCTAGGATTAATGGGATGATCAAATAAGATCATCCATTTAAATTATTTAGCATATCACTTGGTATAGAATAAAGACTCAATAAATAAAAGTCACCAAAAAGTGGATGGTTTCTAATATATTACATTTATCAATGTGCTTCAGCAAAAGGCTCTGTTCCATTTTACGCTACCCAGCAATATCTGGTTCATGACTGGTGTTTCTATACATCTTTACATGGGAAGTAAAATGAAAGTATAGTTTTTACTTTGAGATGAAAACATTTTTCCTTCTAATTCTAAACATTTTAATTGTCAGAGGCACAACAGGTTTGATGTGGAAATTTCAAATCCAGTTATCCATAAAGCTTCTTGACTTCTCATCCTAAGAACTAACTTCTCAGACACTTGAAAACTAGAGCTGGGTGATTCTGGGAAATCTTTTCTGGAGTTGAAAGTGAAGATGTATTTTTGTGTGTGTGTCCTGGCTGCCTGGAGGTTATTGTTTACTTGGTGCAAGGCACAGGGTTATGGGTTGTAAGGAAGGCTCTCCTGTGGCTTGAAAAGTAGAGAGTGGGGTTCTCTCAACTTCCTTTTTGATGTTTTGCTGCTTTGATATTAAAAACTGAACTGCTTCCATTGGCTGCAACCTGCTTAGTCTTGGGGAGGGGAGAAGGAGGGGAGGGTTCTGATGAGCCTAGTGCCTTGGAAGGAAGCCTGGCAGTTGGTGGTGATCACTCAGGACAGGGGCCTGCAGTTGGTTTTGCCAGGCTGGCCACTGAGCTGCTGCTTCCCCATGGCTTCCCAAGCCAGGTCAGAGGCGATCATGCCGGTGGAAGCCTGGGCAGACTCTGAGTGCCCTGGGAACTCCAACACTGTGGTCATGAATGGGAGAGTGGACTTCCTGAAGAAACAGCTGGCCCACTAGTGTCCTGGGTCTGCTTTGGGGAGACCCGAGTGGTGGGGGGTGGCTTCCCCAGGGTATTTGGCACTTCCACAGGAGCTGTTACTGGAAGTGGAACACAGGCAGTAGTCATGAGTGGCCATGAGTGAGCCGCCGGAGGGGATGGCTATCATGTTCTTGCTTGTGCCCTGGTGGAAACCTTGGCGGTGACCCCTCGCGGGCCTCTGCTTGGGATCACTGATGACGGGGACTGGGGTGTTAGGCCACAGAACCCATCTGCATAAGAGAAAGCAGACGGTCGCTCCATGAACCAGACACGCAGGGCCAAGATGTGTTTGAGAAAGTCATGGGATGGTGTAAACATTTTATATATTTGATCACTCACCAACTCCCTGCCCCTACCCTGGGGAGATGGTATAATGGGAGGGTACTTTCAAGCTCTCCTGTTCATTTCCCCCCACTTATTGGCACCTACAGATTCCCAAGTACCTTAGAGATGATGGGTGAAGAACAAAAGTGGTGGGCTAAACAAAGTAGTTATAGAATATACTAAAGAGAAGCAACTAATTTTTGGAAAGATATCTCCTATGTTCTGGGAGCCAAAAAGGTAGGGGCCAAGGACAGGCCTGATAATTTTTACTGGCCTCAGGGGTGGTAGAAGGTTAAGGGCAGAGAGCACAAGGATCTGTATAAGGACAATACTCGCACAGCTTTCACTTAGCTAATATACTAGTTTCCTAAAGTTGCTATAAATAATTATTACCAACTTAGTAGTTTACAGGGCTTCCCTGGTGGCTCAGTGGTAAAGAATCTGTCTGCTAAGCAAGAGACTCGGGTTTGATCCCTGAATTGGGAAGATCCTCTGCAGATGGAAATGGCAACCCACTTCAGTATTCTTGCCTGGGAAATCACATGGACAGAGGAGCCTGGTGGGCTACAGACCATGGGCTGGCAAAGACTTGGACATGACTTAGTGACTAACAGCAGCAGCAGCCCCCTCCTCCATTTTCAAAGCCAGCAAGGACATTCAGAGTTCTTTTCACATCTCATCATTCTCACCTACCCTTCTGCCTTCCTCTTTCTAATTTAAGGGCCCTTGTGCTTACATTGGACCCACCGAGATAATCCAGATCATCTCCTTATTTTAAAGTAAGCTGATTAACCTAACAGAAGCAGAAGATATTAAGAAGAGGTGACAAGAATACACAGAACTATATAAAGAAGATCTTCATGACCCAGATAACCACGATGGTGTGATCACTCACCTAGAGCCAGACATTCTGGAATGCAAAGCCAAGTGGGCCTTAGGAAACATCACTACAAACAAAGCTAGTGGAGGTGATGGAATTCCAGTTGAGCTATTTCAAATCCTAAAAGATGATGCTCTAAAAGTGCTGCACTCAGTATGCCAGCAAACTTGGGAAACTCAGCAGTGGCCACAGGACTGGAAAAGGTCAGTTTTCATTCCAATCCCAAAGAAAGGCAATGCCAAAGAATGTTCAAACTACCACACAATTGCACTCATCTCATCTCACATGCTAGCAAAGCAATGCTCAAAATTCTCCAAGCCAGGCTTCAATAGTACGTGAACTCTGAACTTCCAGATGTTCAAGCTGGATTTAGAAAAGTCAGAGGAACCAGAGATCAAATTGCCAACATCCATTGGATCACTGAAAAAGCAAGAGAGTTCCAGAAAAATGTCTATTTCTGCTTTATTGACTATGCCAAAGCCTTTGACTGTGTGGATCACACCAAACTGGAAAATTCTTCAAGAGATGGGAATACCAGACCACCTGACCTGCCTCCTGAGAAATCTGTATGCAGGTCAAGAAGCAACAGTTAGAACTGGACATGCATCATTTGTAAACTAAGAAAATGACTCGTGATATTTCTATGGAACAGAAGAACACTTTCTCTGTGAACTTCATTAACATAGATATTTTTCTGTCTTCTTGGTTTGGAATTATGCTTTGTCACAATGCAATTTCAGTGTGAATTAATAGCTTCCTAGGTAATATAAATATATTCTTGCAGGCAGGGTTCACTAATAGCTAATTATTCTTATAGACAAGCTTCCATAGTAGAACTTGTGAGATTTGCAGATATACTTTAATGTCACTTCAATAAATGTTACCTCTGTAACCTAAAATAAGTCTAAATGGTGGGGATGCTTTGCTGGGCTTCCAGAACTATTGGAAAAGTGGAACAGACTGTTTTTGTTTTTCTTTCTACAAAGCAGAAATAAATTTTTTTCTATATTTTAAGCTTAAAAAAAAAAAAAAAGAACTGGACATGAAACAACAGATTGGTTCCAAATCAGGAAGGGAGTATGTCAGGGCTGTATATTGTCACCCTGCTTTTTAACTTCTATGCAGAGTACATCATGCGAAATGCTGGGCTGCATAAAGCACAAGCTGGAATCAAGATTGCCAAGAGAAATATCAATAATGTCAGATAAACAGATGACACCACCCATATGGCAGAAAGTGAAAAAGAACTAAAGACCTCTTGATGAAAGTGAAAGAGAGTGAAAAAAGTTGGCTTAAAACTCAACATTCAGAAGACTAAGATCATGGCATCTGGTCCCATCACTTCATGGCAAATAGATGGGGAAACAATGGAAACATTGGAACAGTGACAGACTTCATTTTTGGGGGCTCCAAAATCACTGCAGATGGTGACAGCAGCCATGAAATTAAAAGACACTTGCTCCTTGGAAGAAAAGCTATGACCAACCTAGACAGCATATTAAAAATCAGAGACATTACTTTGCCAACAAAGGTCCGTCTAGTCAAACCGTCCATCTAGTCAAACCTATGGTTTTTCCAGTAGTCATGTATGGATGTGAGAGTTGGACTATAAGGAAAGCTGAGCACCAAAAAAATTGATGCTTTTGAAATGTGGTGCTGGAGAAGATTCTTGAGAGTCCCTTGGACTGCAAGGAGATCCAACCAGTCTATCCTAAAGGAAATCAGTCCTGAATATTCAGTGGAAGAATGGATGCTGAAGATGGAACTCCAATGATTTGGTCACCTGATTCAAAGAACTGAGTCACTGGAAAAGACCCTGATGCTGGGAAAGATTGAAGGCAGGAGGAGAAGGGGATGACCGAGGATGAGGTGGTTGGATGGCATCACTGACTTAATGGACATGAGTTTGAGTAAGCTCCGGGAGTTGGTGAAGGACAGGGAAGCCTGGTGTGCTGTGGTCCATGGGGTCGCAAAGAGTCAGACACGACTGAGTGACTGAACTGAACTGAACTGAACTGAACAACCTTAATTCTATCTTCTACCTCAATTCTCCTTTGGCATGTAACATAGCATATTCACAAGTTCCAGGGAATAGGACAAGTTCCAAGGATTATGGACATCTTTGGGAGGAGGTATTATTCTGCTTACAACAGCTGCTGAATGTTAAGAGAACTGGCTCCTCTTTCTAAAGAGAGACTAAATTAAGGAACAGTTGTGGGACTTCAGCAATACTTGTAGACTATTTAAGTTTCAGGTGTGATTTGTAAAATGGAAAATGGTCTGCTATACACCTGTTCTTGAATGGAAAAACAGCATAATTGGAAACATGACAATTTGTTCCCAATGATTTTCTAACTTTTAAACACAGTTTTTATTAAAAGAGGAAAATAAACATGAAAACAAAAAAAATAGTCTTAACAGTAATAAATAAGATTCATCTCACCATGAATTAGAGCAGGCTACAAAGCAGTAATCTTTAAGACTGTGGTGCTGGCTTAAAGGTGAAATATTTACCAGTGGAGCAGAGGAGAGAGGTTGGAAATAGCTTTTAGCATATATAACATTAACAGATGTCAAATATGAACCCTAAAACAATGAGCAAAATATTTTTAGCAAGTAAGGACTTTGGAACAACTGGATAGCAATGCAGAAAAAAAGTAAACTTAGAACTACACATCTCCTGCTATAGGGCACAACTGATCTCAGCTGGGATTTTCAGTGAGTTAAAATCAGCTAAAATCAAATCTGAAGGCTAGAAGAGACAACTCTCTTTTTGGCCATGCCAGGCAGCATGCAGGATCCCTGACGGGATTGAACCTGCACCCCCTCTGCCATAGGGGTGCAGTCTTAACCACTGGACTGCCAGGGAAGTCCCCTAGACAACTCTTCATTAGCACAATTATTTGATAATGTACAATTCCAACTGTGGGGAAGAGGATAGACAATTCGCAGAACAAAAAGTGCATAGCATAAATCAATACTTGAAAAAAAATAGTTAAACACTTGTGGCTCAGCTGGTAAAGGATCTGCCTGCAATGCTGGAGACCTGGGTTCAATCCTTGGGTTGGGAAGATCCCCTGGAGAAGGGAAAGGCTACCCACTCTAGTATTCTGGTCTGGAGAATTTCATGGACTGTATAGACCATGGGGTCACAAAGTCAGACACGACTGAGTAACTTTCACTTTCATGGGACAAGGAAGTAAAAATACAAAAAAGTACCAATTTATACCTATTTAATTGTTCTGAAAGATAAAACTCAATATTCATAAGGCTGGGGGAAACACATAATGTTGGAAGTGGTGATCATAATAACCACAGTAGCCAACTCACCTTCCTCATAATATTTCTGTGCAGGGAGACTTTGTTTCTCTCATTTAATAATGGAGGAATCTGTGACTCAGAGAGGTAAGGTAACCAGTCAACCCTCAGATGGCCAGTATAGGCAGAAGCAGCTTAATCAAACTTTGTTGAAGTCCAAACCTTGTGTTTTTAACTAAAACTCCTTCTACAGCAATATGTAACTAGAGCAATGAAAAAATTCTTATTCTCTGATCAATATATTCCAAGCCCATAAATTAAGTCTGAGAAAATAATGTTGAAAAAAAAACCTCTCTGTCTACATCTACCTATGCCCACAAGTCAGTCAGTCAGTTCAGTCGCTCAGTTGTGTCCGACTCTTTGTGATCCCCAAAAGATGTGTATTAATTCAACAAACACCTATTGATTTCTCATTATCTACCAAGGGGAAGAACTATAAGAAAATTCCAATACATGAATGAAAACATTAAAATGATCATGTGAAGAATATGATCAAACATGGAAAATATTTATGAAATGATGTTAAGGGAAAAAAACAATTGACCACACTATTGGATATCCTCTATGCAGAAACAACAGGGTAAGATTCAAGAGCTAAGTTTAATCAGAAAAGTTTTGTGATGTGGGAGGGCAATTGTGGGAAATTTCTAATAAGAATGTTTTCAGTGGGGAAACTTGACAGTTGACCTTTATGAAACCAGTCTGTTTTCGTGTTGATTGCCTATAAAAGCCAACTTTGCAAAAATGGTTGGTCCATGTGCCGCAAGGTTGGTGGGTAAGAACTTTAGTCCAAGGAAAAACACCCCATCTGAGTAGCCAAGTGCTTACCTGGTTTCCTGGAAGCAGACCGTGCTTCTTCAATGGGAAGAAGAAGTGCATAGGCAGGCAGGCACAGGTGACCAGTGGAGGCTTGCTTGCTAGGGTTTGGGAGTGGAGGGCGGGGGAGTGGGGATTGGCGAGGGGGTGGAGTGGGTGTTCCAGTGGAAGTTCAGCTCAGCCCAGAGGATGGAATCATTTTTTTTAACACAGTCACTACATAGATTCCTTTTTCGCTGAAGTTAAACCACTGTGTGTCGTGGGCTATGGGAGTGGGGCACTTGGCTTCCATTCATTACCCCCTTTGCAATTTGAGATTCTTCAGAGGCCATGGCTGGCACCCAGAGCCCCCAGGCAGAGGTCTGAGGGTGGGACTAAAGGTGTGGGACAGGGGTGGGAGTGGGTTGGGAATGGGATTGGGGAGTGGGGAAGGAGAAGGGTGGGGAGGGTGGGGTGAGGAGGGGGACCTTTGTCCATTTGAATATGTGGGTCCTTTCCAACTATGCCATTAATTGTTTAAGTGATTGCAAGACTAAAAAAAAGTTTTTAACCACTAATCTGTTTTGGGGGCTTCCTTGGTGGCTCAGCAGTAAAGAATCCACCTGCAAGGCAGGAGCTGCAGAAGCTGCAAGTTCAATCCCTGGGTCGGGAAGATCCCCTGGAGAAAGCATGGCAACCCACTCCAGTATTCTTGTCTGGAGAATTCCATGGAGGGAAGAGCCTGATGGGCTACAGACCATGGGGTCACAGAGGGCCAGACAGGACTAAGTGACTAAGCACACACTGCTCACACCAGTAGTTAGGACTCTGAGCTTTCACTGCTGAGGGCCTGGGTTCTATCCCTGGTCTGGTCCTTGAACTGAAATCCCATAAGCTGCATGGTCAAAAAAAGAAAAAAAAAAAGAGAGAGAGGGAGACAGTTTAAAACAAAGAAAAGGGAATTGAAGTGACTTAGCACGCACACCACTTTTCACTGTTGTTGTTGTTAGATATAAAACAACATCGTTGGTGCAATGGAGGAATAAGAATATAGGGTACTCCATGGACAGAAATTTCAGGTGCTCTTTGTGTGGGCAAACCAAGTCCCTTCAGTTGTGTCTGACTCTTTGTGACCCCATGGACTGTAGCCCACCAGGCTTCTCTGTCCATGGGATTCTCCAGGCAAGAACACTTCCAGGCAAGAACTCCTCCAGGAGATCTTCCAGACCCAAGGATTGAACCCACATTTAATACTCCTGCATTGCCAGGTGGGTTCTTTACCGCTAGCACCACCTGGGAACCTTACTGTGCAAATAAGGGATATAAGGGCTTCCCTGGTGGCTCAGATGGTAAAGAATCTGCCAGCAATGCAGGAAACTCAGATTCAATCCCTGGGTCAGGAAAATCCCCTGGAGATGGGAATGGCTACCCACTCCAGTATTCTTGCCTGGAGAATTCCATGGACAGAGGAACCTGGCATACATGGGGTCACAACCAGGCGGACATGACTGAAGCGACTGAGCACGCACATGCTGACCCCTGAGACTTTCCCTAAATGATTATAAAAAGCAGAGCACAATGAAACCCACAGGAAAAATAAAACAGGAAAATTAAAATTAAAAAAAAAACTTTTAAAGAGAAGAGGGAAAAAAAGGCTTTCCTGGCAATTTGTTTTTTCCTGTAATAAATATAGAGTCCTGATAAACCGAAGTTCCCTGGAAATGGGATGTTATTCAGTTGAGAGAATGGAGTATAATAGGGCTTCCCTAGTAGCTCAAATGGTAAAGTATCTGCCTGCATCCCTGGAGACCTGGATTTGATCCCTGGGTGGGGAAGATCCCCTGGAGAAGGAAATGGCTACCCACTCCAGTATTCTTGCCTGAAGAATTCTATGGACAGAGGCGCCTAGCGGGCTACAGTCCATGGGGTCACAAAGAATTGGACATGACCGAGTGACTAACGCACACATGGTGTATAATATTATAAAGCTGTTATTTGGGAGAACATGCTATACTTGTGTACAGGTTCCTAAAATGTAGCAGGGGAGGTATTAACGGAGTTATTAAAAATATTGTTTGATTTTTGTTAGTAAATAGAAGTAAAAAATGGTTTCTTATGGTTCACAGGGGAGAAAATGATAAGGAAGAGTAGGATGGACTGTGGTTTCTGACCTTGACTTTGCTTGTTGCCAGGACAGCAACCTTATGACTTGTGAAGATGACTTCCTCATCTCTTCATGTCCCACATGTTTACTAAGATCACAGCTAGTAACCAGCTTCATTACTTGCTGTTTAGAATGAATGGATTGATTATTCTTCCTTTTTTTAAATTAATTTTTATTGAAGTATAGTTGATTTACTGTGCTGTATTATTTTCAGGTATACAGCAAAGTGAATCAGTTATACACATGCATGTATCCACTCTTTTTATTCCTTTCTCATATATGTAGGTCATTATAGAGTATTGAGTAGAATTCTCTGTGCCATATATTGATAGTAGGTCCTTGTCAATTAATTATCTTTTTTTTATGTATGTGTATGCCAAGTCTCTTCAGTCATGTCCGACCCTGTGCAACCCTATAGACTAGCCTGCTAGGCTCCTCAGTCCATGGGATTCTCCAGGCAAGAATATTGGAGTGGGTTGCCATGCTCTCCTCCAGGGCATCTTCCTGACCAAGGGATGGAACCAGTGTCTCTTATGTCTCCCGCATTGGCAGGCAGGTTCTTTACTACTAGTGTCACCTGGGGAGCCCCATTTTACATATAATAGTGTGTATATGCCAATCCCAATCTCCCAACTTATTGCTTCCCACAACTTTCCCCTTGGTAACCATAAGTTTGTTTTCTACATCTGCTTCTCTATTTCCATTTTGTAAATAAGTTCATTTTATTGTTGTTTTTAAGATTCCACATATAAGTGTTATCATATGATATTTGTCTTTCTCTGCTCGAGTTACTTCACTTATTATGATGATCTCTAGGTCCATCCGTGTTGCTGCAAATGACACTATTTTGCTCTTGTTTCATGGCTGAGTAATATTCCATTGTATATATGTACCACATATTTGTTACCCATTCCTTTGTCGATGAAGATTTAGATTGCTTCCACGTTCTAGCTATTGTAAATACTGCTGCAGTGAATTTTGGGGTGCATGTATCTTTTTGAATTATTATTTTCTCCAGATATATGCCCAGGAATGGGATTGTTGGATCATATTTTTATTTTTTTAAGGAACCTCCATACTGTTCTCCATAGTGGCTTACCAATTTACATTCCTAACAGCAGGGCAAGAGGGTTTCCTTTTCTCCACACCCTCTCCAGCATTTATTGTTTGTAAATTTTTTGATGGTGGCCATTTTGATTCATGTGAGGTGATACCTCATTGTAGTTTTGATTTACATTTCTCTAATAATTAGTGATGTTGAACATCTTTCCATGTGATTTTTAGCCATCTGTATGTCTTCTTTGTAGAAATGTCTAGATCTTACATCCATTTTTTGATTTTTTTTATATTGAGCTGTATGTACTGTTTGTATATTTTGTAGATTAATTCCTTGTCAATTGCTTTATTTGCAAATATTTTCTCCCATTCTGTGGGTTGTCTTTTTGTTTTGTTTATGGTTTCCTTTGCTGTGCAAAAGATTTTAAGTTTAATTAGGATAGAAAGTCCAGAGATAAACCCACACACCTGTGTCACCTAATCTATGACAAAGGAAGCACAAATATACAATGTAGAAAAGACAGTCTTATCAACAAGTGATGCTGGGAAAACTGGACAGCTACATGTAAAAGAAAGGAATCAGAACTCTCCCTAACACCATACTCAAAAATAAACTCAAAATGGATTAAAGACCTAAATGGAAGGCCAGATACTAGAAAACTCTTTGAGAAAAACATAGGCAGAACACACTCTGATGTAAATTGCAGCAAGATCTTTTCCAATCTGCTTCCTAGATTAATGAAAATAAAAACAAAGATAAACAAATGGGACCTAATTAAACTCTTAAACAGAGTGTTAAGCCGAGAGAGTTATGAGGATATAGAATAGTTTCACTTAATACAAGAACAGATCTGTCCATGCAGATGCCTGAAGTCTAAGACTCTGTGTTAAATAAACAATAGAAAAACCAACTTAGCACCTTGCAATATTTCTATCTGACTCCCTGTTGGAGTTGCGGTTTTGACATGGTAGGTGGGCCTATGGAATTCATTGGACATCCTTGGAAATTTCTTCAGGATAAAATGAAGATATAGAACCACCTTGGGTGTTTTTTTTTTTTCCCTGAGGTGCTGGGGCTGGGGACCTGGGCCGGGGCAATCACATGGTAGTAGGGCTCCCTCTCTGTGCTGACCTTCCTTCTTTCCTCATGAATATTTCAATCCTGGTGAGATCCCTTGAAGTGATCATTTGAGTTAAAGGAATGTGGAGATGAGAGGAAAGGAGAAAGAGGGGTCCCCTTATTTTACCTTGTGATGAGGAGTGTGAAAGGAGTTATTAAGGACTGATTTGCATATTAACCTGAGTTCTGTTTTTCCTTTCTTTTTTTTTTTTTGTAAAGCCCAGCTGGCCAGGGCCACCTCCTTGTGCCCACTGGCTATCTCCCAGAGACACTACCCAGCTTCCAGTGCCCACTGACTTCCCAGAACCCTGCCCCCCAGCAATAGCGCAGGGCTCAGCCATGGACATGTGTCACCAAGGCCTCTTTTTCCACTCCTGACTTCAAAGCATCTTTTGCTTCATCTCTGTCTCTCTCTTTCAAGGGGAATTGCTCAGACTATTCCTTAATCTCTACTCTGCCCCCTGTTTTTTTTTCCCTAAACCAAGATTCTTGGGCCAAGAATAGAAAATCGGGTTCCAGCTCTGCACTTCTCAGAGAAGCATTAGTTTTTTCTGGGGGCTGTGCTTCAGAAGGTTCCAGGTGTATCAATTATCCTGCCCATGCCTGGATGCCACCTCTTCAATCATTGTGTCCCCTTGTGTGTGAAGCACAACTGAGTGTGCTTTCAGAGGGAGTCTTTTGTATTCCTAAAGTCTAAAAATATTTGCATGTAAATGTTGGGAATCCAGACAGTCTCCTTCAGATCTACACTTTGCACAGGGAGGCATACAGAACATTGGGGTGCATTTGAAAATTAAATTTACACCGTTGCACTTTGGGTCCCTGCCCCAGAGCATTGCAGTGACATCTGAGAAGGAGAGAATGTGACATGGATCAAGGCAAAGCACAAATAACCACGTTTCAAAATGAATACTAATTGCATAATGACAGTTTCCAAACTATTAGCCTACTTTACAAAAAAGTTAATTCAACACAAGCCCAGAACTGGCTGTGGCTTATGTGTTGTGCTGCCAGTTGGCAGGCACAGTTTCGCCAGGGGATTGGAGGAAATAAAAGTTATTGTAGTGGAAGCACACTTGGCCTTTTGTAAGGAGGGTACAAACTGCATCACTCTCTCAAGGTCCTGCTGTTCCATGTTCAAGAGTGGACATCAGGGTACTGCATACTTTGAGGGGAGGTTGCTTACTTTTCCTAGAGGTAAAATGGCCCAGTGCCAAAGCTTGGGTAGGAGCCTTGAGTTCATAGCCCCTTGAAGGAAAAGAGTTCTGGGCAGATAGAGGTGATGAGCATGGAGGAGGTGAACCTGGACTTGTGTGTGCTGCCCTTGGCCAGGAAATCCTGGGCCTGGGGCAGGCTGCGGCCACCCAGAGGCTGACCTTCTCCAGCATGAACCGTGCATGCTACCCAAGGTGGGCCACCCCACTGCTCTGGGAGCCTGTGTTTCCTCATATGCAAAATGAAGGGAGTGGACTAGATGACAGTGAAAGCCCCCTCCAGTTCAGAGAGAATACCAGGGTCTCTTCCTCTTAACTGAATGTCCTTCAGAGGAAGAAAGGTGCTCAGTTGGGAAGAGAAGCGTGGAATGACTGTCATCACTGTCTTTTTAAAAATATATATGTATTTTTAGTTGGAGTATAATTGCTTTACAATATTGTGTTGGTTTCTGCCATATATCAAAATGAATCAGCCATAGGTATGCATATGTTCCCTCCTTCCTGATCCTCCTTCCCACCTCCCACCCCATCCCATCCCTCTAGGTTGTCACAGAGCACCAGATTTGAGCTCTCTGCATCATACAGCAAATTTCCATTGATTATCTAATTTTACATATTGTAATATATGTCTTTCAATGCTACTATCTCAATTTGTCTCACCCTCACCTTGCCCCACCTTCATTCCCATCTCCACAAGTCTGTTCTCTATGTCTGTGTCTCCATTGCTGTCCTGCAAATAGGTTCATCAGTACCATCTTTCTAGCTTCCATATGTATGCTAGATATACATTAATATACATTGCTTGTCTTTCTCTTTCTGACTTACTTCACTCTGTATAATAGGCTCTAGATTTATCCACCTCATTAGAACTGAATCAAATGCATTCCTTTTTATGGCTGAGTGATATTCCATTGTGTATATGTACTGCAACATCTGTATCTATTCAACTGTTGATGTACATATAGGTTGCTTCCATTTCCTAACTATTGTAAATAGTGCTGTAATGAACATTGGGGTACATGTTTCAATTATGGTTTTCTCAGGGTATATGCCCAGTGGTGGGATACCTGGGTCATATGGTAGTTTTATTCCTAGTTTTTAAAGAAATCTCCATACTATTCTCTCTAGTGGCTATATCAGTTTGCATTTCCACCAAGAGTGCAAGAGGGTTCCCTTTTCTTCACACCCTTTCCAGCATTTATTGTTTGTAGATTTATTGATGATGGCCATTCTGACTGGTGAAGGTGATAACTCATTGTAGTTTTGATTTGCATTTCTCTAATAATGAGTGATGTTGAGCATCTTTTCATATGTTTATTAGCCATCTGTATGTCTTCTTTCGAGAAATGTCTGTTTAGGTCTTCTGCCCACTTTTTGATTGGGTTGTTTCTCTGGTATTGAGCTTCATAAGCTGCTTGCATATTTTGGAGATTAATCCTTTGTCAGTTGTTTCTTTGCTGTTTTCTCCAATTCTGAGGATTGTCTTTTCACCTTGTTTATAAAAAACTACCAATGCTATTTTTCACAGAACTGGAACAAAAATTTTCACAATTTGTATGGAAACACAAAAGATCCCGAATAGTCAAAGTAATCTTGAGAAAGAAGAATGAAGCTGGAGGAATCAACCTTCCTGACTTCAAACTACACTACAAAGCTATAATCATCAAGACAAAATATGGTAGTGGCACAAAAACAGAAATACAGACCAATGGAACAAGATAGAAAGCCCAGAGATAAACCTACACACCTATGGGTACCTTATCTTTGACAAAGGAGGCAAGGATATACAATGGAGAAAAGATAGTCTCTTCAACAAGTGGTGCTGGGGAAACTGGACAGCTACGTGCAAACAAATGAAATTAGAACACTTCCTAACACTGTACACAAAAATAAACTCAAAATGAATTGAAGACCTAATGTAAGACCGGAAAGTATAAACCTCTTAGAGGAAAACATAGGCAGAACACTCTTTGACATAAATCACAGCAAGATCCTTCATGACCCACCTCCCAGAGTAATGGAAATAAAAACAAAAATAAACAAATGGGGCCAATTAAACTTAAAAACTTTGGCACAGTGAAGGAAACTATAAACTATATAAACTATATCACTGTCTTTTGGCTGCAGGACTTGAGAACGTTTGCCTCATTTGCCAAATTAATGTGACCTTGTGTGGAAGTACATTAAAAGAAAATGAGAAAGTATCCGCTAAGAAGAGTAACTGTAAAAAAAAAAAAAGAAGAGGAACTGTCTGAGGCAAGGGTTCATTCTCTTTGGGATGTTCTGTTCCCTTGACTAGTTGGGAGGGAACATGAAGAAAACCTCAAATGAATCCCCAAATGATAATTTTGTGCAGCATTCTTAGGAAGGAGGGTGTGTGATGAGGGTTACGTTGTGACATGATTTGCCTCCAGCAAGTGTCCACTCAAAGTTTGAGAATCCCTGTCTATGTACCAGTTCATTTTTTCTGTATTTTATTAGATATTTTTTAAATTTGTTTTTTAATTGGAAGAAAACTGCTTTACAATGCAGTGTTGATTTCTGCTGTACAACAGTGTGAATCAGCTATACACACACACACACACACACACACACACACACACACACATATGTATCTGGGGCTTCCCGAGTGGCTCAGCTGGTAAAGAACCCGCCTGCATTGTGGGAGACCTGGGTTTGATCCCTGGGTTGGGAAGATCTCCTGGAGGAAGGCATGGCCTCCCACTCTGGTATTCTTGCCTGGAGAATCCCAATCGTCAGAGGAACCCTGAGGGCTACAGTCCATGGGGTCCCAAAGAGTCAGACATGACTGAGCTTCTAAGCACAGCACAGCATATATATATATATATATATATATATATATATATCCCTTCCCTCTTGAGTCTCCCTCCACCCTTGTATCCCGTCCCTCTAGGTTATCACAGAGTGCCAAGCTGGGCTCTCTGTATTATATAGCAACTTCCCACTAGCTATCTATTTTATACATGGTAGTATATATATGTACCATTTTATACCAATTTCTCCACCGCCATCAATAGAAGGCCCTGGGTTACAGGATTCAAATTAGACAAAGTAGGATCCACCAATCAGAACATACAAGGAATGATTCTTGTACTTTACACCATTATTTTACTTTCAGGTTTTCATCAATTCTGAGAGTCACACTGACACTAAATGTCTGAGTGGGAAAACAGAACACACATATGTGCTCAGAGCGTGCCCACTTTAGGCATATTACCCTATGTTAGGAATTTAAGCAAAGGCCCAATTGTTCTTTTGAAAACAATTCAGATTAAACTCTGTTCTCCTTTAAAAAATGCACTCACAGCAATCTAACTATTTGTTGAAAAAGGCAGTTTTCACACCAATCTCAAGGAAGACCCTTGTATTCTCAACCAAATAATTATTCCTAGTCTTTCCCTGCTGTGCCCACTTTCCCTAAGCACTTGTAACCTGAAGGATGGCTGGGATTTTGATTCTTAGGCTCTTCCAAGTTGGACCTCCAAGGTTTTGACTAGATTTGTTTGAAACAAGATCCAGTTTACATAAATCTAATTCTAATTAAAAAAAAAAAAACTTTCTTTTCCTACAAATACCTCATACCTTCTCCCTGCTTAATTTGACCATGAAAATGACTATTGTGAAAGTTTTCATGTGTTTTTCAATGTGAAATAACTTTAGAAAGAGCACATCCAGAATTATTACTGTAAAATGCTGAAGCTCTTATACTTCTTTTGAGATTGTTTTTAAAACTTGTCAGCCCCGGGCTTCCCTGGTGACTCCATGGTAAAGAATCTGTCTGCCAATGTGGGAGACACAGGTTCGATCCCTGAATTCAGAGGATCCCCCATGCTGAAGAGAAACTAAGCCCATGTGCCACAACTATCGGACCTGTTCTAGAGCCCAGGAGCCTTAACTACTGAGCCCATGTCCTGCAGCTACTGAAACCCGCCTGTCCTAGACCCCATGCTCTGCAACAAGAGAAGCCACTGCAATGAGAAGCCCATGCACCACAACAAAAGAGTAACCCCCTGCTCTCCCCAACTAGAGAAAAGCCTGTGCTGCAATGAAAACCCAGCACAGCCAAAAATAAATAAATAAAATTATTTTGAAATAACTTGTCAGCCAAAGCTGCCACCTTTATAGGTCTTTACATACCATCTGTCTCAGGTAAATGAAATTATTAGCCCATAGTCAATTTCTAATAATTTTTAATACATCTAAATAATTTCATTGCAAGTGGATTCTTTAGAGTTTGAGCTACCAGGGAAGCCCCTGTCTTATATTAGGATAAGTAATTTCTGATCTATGCTTTGGAGATTTTTGAAATGCACTTAAGAGGATGTTCTTTGTTAGATTATTTTAAAAGACCTATCTCTTTTAAAACCTAGACTGAGGGGAACCTATCATACCCAGAAACATTTTGCATATTCCTCTGCCCCCATCCCACCATTCTTCTTTAAATCATCTGGCACCTGGAAGAAATATATGTTTTTAAAAATAGTATATCTGTCTTTTGAAGACCTCCACTTATGGGAAAGGGTATCTAGTTTTTTGCTTCCTCCAGGCAGACTGAGATGAAAAAATGTCCTGTCTGTTTGTCAGACTGGATCTGAGAGTGAACTGTAGGATTTGTACCCTGGGTACTATTTGAGTCTTGGGATGGCAAGGCTATATGGGGTCCTGGAGCTTTGATTTTTACAGACCCTGTAGTTCCAAGAGGACTTAAAGCATTGAGGAACCTGTTGTTTAAGAAGAAGGAAAGGGGGCAAAAATGAGAAATGAAGATGGTTGTTTCAAAAGATGGCAATGGGCATGCACTGTCACATCCTGGATGTCCTTCACTCTGAACAGGGGCTGGGGCCTCTACAATAGTGATGACCTCCTTGCTGCAGGAGTCCCACATTTGATACAACCCCTTTACTGATGTTTGGTATGCGTAAGTGTGAAGGGAAGGAAGAAAGGAATGAAAAGTATTGGACAACACTATGAAAGTCATATGCTTTTCCTGGAAAATAGTCTCCCTCCAAATTAGAACATGTAACAACTGGGAAACTCGGCTTTGATAAGCCTCTTCTCCCCAACCCACCTCCTGTGAAATTCTCCTGTCACTGTGACACTCCTATCTGAAGTCACTGCAGTCATTTCACAGCTTGACTGTTCATAAAGTCACTGTTCAACTGAAAAGAAAGTATTTTTTAAAAATAGTGGGCCTGCAAAAAAAAGAAGCAAAACAGTGCTTAGGATAGAGCTGATGTTAAACACCAGGTAACTTAAAAAAAATGTCTAAGAAATATTTTGTCTATGGATAAAGATTTTTCTTCTTTTCAGAGCAGAATGGTGTATACATGCCTCTAATTATTTCCAAAAGATGTGACAGTCTTGTCTTTAATGTTCACATCTTATCATCCTTTTACTGTTTATGAATATTGCTAAAGCTTTTAATAATTATTGTTTTTTAAGTATTTATTTGGCTGTGTCATATCTTAGTTGCTGCATGTGGAATCTTTAGTTGTGGCATGTGGGACCTAGTTCCCAGAACAGAGATGGAACCTGGACCCCTTACATTGGGAGTGTGGAGTCTTAGCCACTGGACCACTGGGGAAGTCCCTGCTAAAGTTGATTTCTATAATAAAAAGCAGATTCTAAGACAAAAATAAATAAAAATAATGGGCCTGGCCTCCTTTCCCCACCTCCCATTTTTTTCTTTTCTCACTTGGCAGTTTTACATGAATACATTATGAGCAAAGCGAAAGTCTGCTTCTTTTTAGGGCTTCCCAGGTGGCACAGTGGTAAAGGATCTGCCTGCCAATGCAGGAGATGCAAGAGATGCGGGTTCGATCCCTGGGTTGGGAAGATCCCCTGGAGGAGGGCACGGCACCCCA